>NC_143019.1:6022362-6252362 GCF_055824585.1 Amblyomma mixtum
TGACACACCAAAGTGAGTCACCAGAAGGTTGCTCACGTCTCTCAGCTTCAGTTCGTTGATGTGGTGTGCATACAGCTCGCACTGTTTCGGTGTTTGTACAAGGGTCTTTCCCCTCTTTAGGACCGATACAAAATTAGACACCGAAACCCTGAAGTGGGGTTCGGCTCTAATTTGAGGGCTTCGGCCTGTCCCATTTCTCTGAATGTAAAAAACCTTCGTTTCAGTAATCTTGAAAGGCAGGTTGGACGTTGATCTCATTACTTCCGTACAGTACGCCTTCCAGGGAACGTTCACCAACCTCTTCATACCCGTCGCAATCCATGCGGAACTAAGTCCGTCAAAGCAAAAGTCTTGAAAAAACAAAGGAGCTCGCGAAACAGACCACGCAGTCCGCGCTATCACGCACGAGCACCGCCGGAACGAGCCTACAAGGAGGCTGCCATGTTGGCTGAATCACGTGGTCTCTGGGTGAGTCTCCTATTGGTTGAACGGATTTGGCTCATTTCGATCCACGCAGTGGAAGGATTTGGCTCGTTTTCGATTTAAAACGTGATCTGCGGGCTAGCTCAGTTGGTGTGATTTGACCCATTTTGTTCTGATCTGTTTTTTAAAGGAAAGTTGACTGGCTTAGCTTGCCACTACAGTTGGGGTTGCGTTACTTTCGGTTTGTGGATTTGGCTCATTTCGAAAAAAAAAACTCCTCATTGTGGTTTGGTTCAATTCCCCCTTACAAAATTGACTTTTGAGCTTCAGTTGACGCCTTTTTGCGCTTTTGTTGAATCAACAGGAAACCAACAGGATCCGAATATATATTGAGCCTACTCAACATCTGCTAAAAAAAAAATTTGTAGAACGTAGTCAACAGATTAATTGTTTAGCAAATTCTATTGAATTTATGTTGACTCGAGTCTCATGGCAGCCGTTTCTAAGCCTAACTAAATGAAATCGTTTCGACATGCATCGTGTAAACAGAATCTTATCAGATGATACATATTAAGAACGCCGCCCCGCCGTGGTGGCTCAGTGGTTGCGGCACTCGGCTGCCGACTCGAAAGACGCGGGTTCGATACCGGCCGCGGTGGCTGAATTTCGATGGAGGCGAAATTTTAGAGGCCCGTGTACTATGCGATGTCAGTGCACATTAAACAACCCCAGGCGGTCGAAATTTCCGGAGCCCTTCACTACGGCGTCCCTTCTAGCCTGAGTGGCTTTGGGACGTTAAACCCCAATAAACTAACCAATATTAAGAGCGCATGCAGCACCTGTTAGAATTCTCGTAAAGCGCTCAAAGTCAATTTCTTCCATAGAAAAAGCTCTAGGGGTGCAATACGCTCTTTCAGGCATACCGGTTTCGGAGGATTCGTATGTGCACTCATAAAAAGGGCGCTTAATTAGTGCTTTATTTTTGTTGTTTATAAAAGAATCAGGTCTTCAACTAACAGATCGTTGGATTTGAATCTGATTACTTCTACTACACATAAAATAAATAAATATAACTACCCTAATAACTTAATAAAATATAACATAACTTTGCTGATTGGCAGGCAATTACCTGCGCAGATTCGGATGCCCTTGAGCAGGACTGTATAAGGGTGAAGCTGCGATTGCGCTTAAGATGTAAAAGTTATAAACTCTTAGTCAGTTCATGCTATAGCCTCGTGTGCAATACTGTTTCGTGCTCTTTATTTTATGGCTGTTTAAGGCGAGAACGCACGTGTTTATGTACGCACACGCACACACACACGCACGCACACACGCACACACGCACGCACGCGCACGCACGCACGCACGCACGCACACACACACACACACACACACACACACACACACACACACACACACACACACACACACACACACACACACACACACACACACACACACACACACACACACACACACACACACACACACACACGCCCACGCACACGCACACACACACACACGTGTCTTTGCTTATGTGTGGAGCACTACACGACTGGGGATGTCAGCGTCACGTTAACGAGAAATTGCACAACAAATTCGAATATACCGCCGAAAATTGCATTGGTAGTGAGTCCACCTGGCGCAATACGAATATATTCCAAGGATTTTTTTTACCACAGCCAAGATTCATAATGATGTGTTGATTCACCCCTGTGATTTCAATTTGAACATGAATTCAACCTCAAATCAATGCAGAAATTTTATTGAGTATGCTCAACTCTAGCATGGTGGCCACTTTTTCGTTGAGTTCAAACCCGGCCTCAATAATTCACCAACACTACGCGATCCTGCTCCCGACACAAACTAAACATGGCATGTTAAGTCTGCCCATGCGAACTTCAACATGTCAAGTAGTATATTTTTAAGGGCGAAGCAAGTGAGCACCAGTGTTTCAATGCTATTGACACCCAAACCTACACTCTTAGGAAAAAGGGGCTAACAGGGGGCGAGAGGTTAGTCTTTTTGGAGACTAACTGACCTGCCACTGGCAATCGTCCTGCGACGACCCCACATATGCGCAGGTCCACACGGGACGGAGAGGCAAGAGGACACCGTATGGCTCAGTTTAAACAAAATGATGTAATCAATAATTATACATGGTACATCAGAGGCTGGGGTGTCCGAGCTTACGTGGCGACGTCGTCATGGGGGCGATGGAGGGGCTCCGGAGTTGCGATCCGTCGGTGGCTGGCAGAAACCGCGCGCCGTCCGGCTTCGGCGCTCAAGGACCCTTTTTCGTGAACGATGTCGTCCTGGGGGCGATGGAGGGGCTCCGGAGTTGCGATCCGTCGGTGGCTGGCAGAAACCGCGCGCCGTCCGGCTTCGGCGCTCAAGGACCCTTTTTCGTGAACGATCGATGTCGTCCTCAGCGTGCCTTTCGTCCGCACTCACCAGCTATATCTGCTCCGCCGGCCACGCCCGATCTCCTGTCTCCCAGGCTGGATTGTTTCTTTCTTCCTCCTTTCCACGGCGGCTCCGCGGCACCCCCGACCTCCCTCGTTGGAATGTCGTTTGTCTCCCGCCGGCAGCTTTCTTCTCTTGTCGGGTTGTCAGCCTCTCCTGTGTCCTTGTACGGCCAGGCAGCCTAATTGGGCTGGCTTTCCCTCCCGCCGGCGCCTTTGTACCATTGTACCCCTTCAGTCGCTTGCCGCCGCTGGGGGCTCCGTCAACGCGGCGCCGCCGAACGCGGACCGTACCCCTTCAGTGGCTTTGCCGCCGCTGGGGGCTCCGTCTACGCGGCGCCGCCGAACGCGGACCGTTTAAGGGGAGACAAGGGAGTAGGACGGTTGAGCACAGAGAAGATTCCGCCGAAGATATGGGCCCTGGTAGCTCACGCACGGAACGTCACACTCGCTCACCCTCCAGAAGAATGTTCTCCGAACATTCCGAACAAGTCCAGGCAGCTCCCCTTCTTTTTCTGAATCGCCTCGCACATTCCGTCCGACAAAACACTTTTCGCTGCACACAACACCACTGCACTGCACCATATGCCGCAGCTGTCATAACTGGCGTCTCCAGGGGCAGCACTGATCTTCTTTCACAGACAAACATGAAACTCAGCACCCAAGCCTCTCCTTACTAGTCCAAACTGGACGAAATAAATTTACCACAGTTACAAAGGAGCTCCAACTTCCAGCACAATCACGGCACAGACAAAAAAATATATAGATAACGAAAGGAAGTCGGGCATGTTCTGCATCCTGTGTAAAAGTGTTACTTAATGACAGAAAGGCTTAACTAGCAACTCCGATATCTTAACACATAAGCACATAGCCATGTTATGAGCTGCAGCATTACACAGTCTTAACCACTCCCCAACTCCGCTCTGTTTACGCCATTAGTCCGACTTAGCTTTCCGATTTCGAAGCGGATATCGGCGTTCATGAGTCGTACCAAGTAATTCTGTGACCCCTTGTCTGCTTTGAGACTCGCGAGGGCTCGTGGCAGGAGCCTCTCTTGGCGTTATCTGCGCGGCAACCTCGCGCGCTTCTTCCTCCAGCAATGCATGAAGTAAATCCGGTGGCATTCCTGCCGTAACCTCTGGCGCTTGCCGAACAAATGCAGGAGAGGGCGTTTCTTGCGAACAATCTGTGCGCTCCGCTTCACTTCGGTCCCCATCAAAATCTGCGCTTCCCCCCTCCTCATTTCGTGAATACTGAACCGGTGCCGACTTGAGGCGATTTGCGTGTATCCTTATCAAGCGGCGGTTCACGTCTCGGACCCTGAAGTTTACCGGAGAAAGCTTCTCGACAACCTGGCACGGTCCTCTCCACCTCGTCTGGAACTTACGAGCCAACCCAATCTGTCTTTGGCAGTTTTCGATGTACACGCTGTCCCCCACATCAAACGGCGTGTCTCTAGCACCGCAATCGTGCACCTCCTTCCTGCGCTTCGCAGCTTTCTTTAAGGCCTCCTTTGCGATGTCCCTCGCCACTTGCAAGCGCGATTCTAGCTCAACCTTATAGCCGTCCAGTGAAGCGTATGGGACACGACGGGGGCCCTCTGGCACTTCACTAGGCTGGTCCGGGTCTCGGCCGTAGAGAAGAAAGAATGGCGATTCGCCCGTGCTCTCGTGTGCTGCGGAATTGTAGGCAAACATTGCATACGGGAGCCACAAGTCCCAGTCCCGCTGGTCGCGCGAAACAAAATGCGACAGGAACCCGGCCACGGTTCGGTTCAGTCGCTCCACCGCGCCGTTGCAAGCCGGATGGTACGGTGTTGTCTGCTTCTTAGTGATCTTAAGCAGCTCGCAAACTCTCCTCATTAGCTGCGACACGAAGTTCGTTCCCCGATCTGTCAAGAGTTGCCTCGGAGATCCATGTCGGAGCACGATCTGTTCGACAAATGCTCTTGCAACCGTGTCTGCTTTCTGATCTGGGAGTGCTACCGCTTCCGCGTATTTTGAAAGGTGATCGACAAATACTAAAATGTACCTGTTTCCAGAAGTGGTCGTGGGCAATGGGCCCATTATATCCATACCTGTCCGCTCGAAAGGAGCCGAAACCTCAGGGAACGGCTGAATTGGTGCTGGCCTGCGTCCCATGGGTGTTTTTCTTTCGAGACAGGAATGACACTTCGCACAGTAGTCTCTAACATCCTGTCGCATGCCACTCCAAAAGTACAAACGCTCGACGCGCCTGCGTGTCTTCGCTACGCCAAAATGACCGGCGCACGGCGCATCGTGGAACGCGCGAAGAACCCTTTCTGTCCACGACCGAGGTATGACGACTCTCTCCCAAGCGGTTTTCTCTGGTCTCCCTTTCCTGGTTGGCCTCGTGCGCCGAGACAGGGTGCCGTCTTTGCCAATGAAATAACCTAGCTGTTCGGGGTGAGATGGTGCGCCCTCTAAGCTTTCGATTATTCGCTTCAGGTCAGGATCTTTGCACTGCTCTGTGCGTAATTCGGCGGGGTCGACTACGGGGACAAACTCATCTATAGCTGACACGGCAGCTGTACGGCTGAGCGCATCAGCATTCAGATGTGTCTTTCCTGACTTGTGCTCCACCTCAAAGCAGTATTCCTGCAGCTGTAGATTCCATCTAGCGAGTCGCGAGCTAGGGTCCCTGACACTCATCACCCATTTCAGAGGATGGCAGTCTGCGACTAGCTTGAATTGGCGGCCGTAAAGGTAGCATCTGAAGTGCTTTACTGCCCAGACAACGGCGAGGCACTCCCTTTCTGTAGCTCCGTACTTCTGCTCTGTCGGGCTCAGCTGTCGGCTAGCAAAAGCCACGGGATGTTCTTTGCCCTCGATAACCTGAGATAACACAGCAGCAACTGCGAACTTTGACGCATCTGTGGCCAAAACGAAGGGCAAATTAAAATCCGGGTGGCGCAACAGCGGTGCACTCATTAGCTTCCTCTTCAGGGCCCCAAAAGCATCCTCCTCGTTTTTGCACCAGCGAAAGGCGACATTTTTGGCTGTTAAGGCAGTGAGCGGCTTAGCGAGCTTGGCGAACTCCTCTATGTGCCTTCGGTAGTAACCGATCAGGCCGAGAAACTGCCGGACCTGGCGGACACTAGTCGGGGATGGAAAATCCGAGACACACCTTAGTTTCTCAGGGTCCGGTCGCACGCCGTCAGCTGAAACAACGTGCCCGAGGTATTTCACCTCGTTTTTGAGGAATTGGCACTTAGAAGGCTTCAGCTTGAGACCAGCTCCTCTTAGTCGCACCAAAACCTGCTCAATATCGCGCAAGTGGTTCTCAAAACTGTCACTGTATATGATTATGTCATCCATATACACGAAGCACAGCTTCCCCAGAAGACCCGCCAGGATAACATCAGCGGTTCTCTGCCAGACAGCAGGGCTGTTGACCAGACCCATCGGCATTCTTTTCAATTCATAGTGCCCTGAGGGCGTGTTGAATGCCGTTTTCTCAGCATCTGCCGGATCCATTGCTATCTGCCAGAATCCCGCCGCCATGTCCACTACCGTGAAGTACCTGGCAGAGCCCAGCTGAGAAAGCGTCTCCTGTATATTGGGAATGGGGTATGGATCGATGCGAGTTACGGCATTTAGTTTGCGGTAGTCCACCACCAATCGATACGAGCCATCTGGCTTTTCCACCAATAGTGCCGGTGCTCCCCATGGTGACTTTGAGTGTTCGACAATGCCGCGATCAATAAGGTCCTGCACCTGCCGCTCCATCTCCTCACGTTGGGAGTAAGGAATCCTGTACGCACGTTGGTAAACGGGCGATGAAGTGCCGGTTTCTATCCTGTGCTTTATAACGCCACAGCAGCCCAAATCCAGGTTGGACGCGGCGAATACCTCTGAGTAGTCGTTCAGCAAACCAGCCAGAGCCTCCCTCTCCCTGGATTTTACGTGGGAAAGATCGAACAACGCATTTGGAGGAGCCGAAGGACTAGCATGCTCTACAGTTGCGAGTACCGTATCGGTGGGCTCATGTTTCTCTATCGCAGAGGTGAAGAAAGCCAATGTTTTGTTCTTGGGAAGGCTCAGTGGCTGCTGGCTACAGTTAACCACCCGTAGAGGCACTCTGTGGGCGTCATTAACAGTCACGAGGCACGCGGCTGCCTTCAGGCCATTACTAAGAGAGTCGACCGGTTCAAGCACTCCCACGGCGCCGCTCTCTACATCTGCAGGCACATAAGCGTACAAAATGTGCTCCGACCACGGAAGGACGACCGCCTCATCGACCAGCTTTACGGCAACCCGCGAATATACCTTCTCTAATGATCCCACTGTTTGACGGGTGTCAATATCGGTATTGCGAACCTCAGCCCTGCTCCTGTTCAAAAACGGAACTTTTGAGCCCCCCGCATTAACTTCTTCTTCAGAGAATGAGACTACTACCTTCCCTTTTCTCAAAAAATCCTGCCCTAATATACCTGACACTCCGTTTGGCAGAGACACCGTGTCCGGGCATACGTAGCAGGGGTGCTCCAATGCAATTCCGCTGAGAGTGAAGTGTAACCGGTAGAGCCCACTTATGCCAAGAGGATCCCCCGTTATGCCTACAAATTTGGTTGCCATACCACCAGACGCTTCCAACACCTCGCGATCCCCTTTCCTTCGAAGCGTGTTAAAGCTGCTTTCCTTAAGCAAGGTCACCTTTGACCCCGTGTCTATCAACAATTCCATACAACAACCATTTAACTTGCAACGCACAACAGGGCATGCCTCGTCGGCCACACAAACCACCACCACCTCATTACCCACTGCTCCCTCCCCACACTCATCAGGATGGGGAGGACAACCTAGTTTTTTGTCCCTGTATCTGGAGCCTCGCTGTAGGCTTGCTTAGGGCGTGTCTCGCCTGCTTCTCTTTGTGGCTCCCCACGGCGCACGTTTGGGCAGAACCTTGCGATGTGTCCGCGACCCTGGCACGCGAAGCACGCGATTTCTTCGAAATCTCGCATACCGCACCTGTAGCTTTGTGGCGGTCTCCGGTTTCCAGCGAATGGGCGCCGTTGAGCGCCCGCTTCAACCTGGCGTTCCACCTGCTGAGATAGCAGCTGCTCTAAGCGATCTAACCGCTCTGTCAAGAGAGCAACCTCAGGGTTGGGCACCGCTCTCTCTATGACGCGTACTCTCGCTGCGGCCGCCGTTAGCGCCTCATTTCGTTCCTCATCCAATGCGGCCGCCACGGCTTGGTCGAAATTGCTCGGCTTGCGCGAGAGCACGAACCGGCGCACGGGGTCTTGCAGACCAGCCACAAACAAAGCGGTCATTTCCTCTTTAAGTAGATCCTCCGCGTATTTCTTCTTTAGCTGGTCTCCTTCCTCCTCCCTACTCAGCGTATCGCGCGCTAGGCGCTGAAGCCGCGACGCAAACGTTCGCACGTCCTCCCCTACCATCTGTCCGGCGGCACGGAACCTCTGTACCCGCACATGACGTGGTTCAGTGTCGAAATGCTCGAACGCGAGCTTCTTAAATTCCGCAAATGATTTTGTGGATTTTACTTTTTCGTCTCGCCAAGCAAAATCATGAGCAGCTCCTGCCATCTTACACCTCGCCATTCCCAGCATTTGAGCATCGGACCAGCCCCCCATTTTCCCAATCTCTTCTAGCATGGAAAAGAAATCGCAGATTGGAACCCCTGTCTTATCCCCCGTAAACGTCGGAATGACGCTTCCTAATGCCAGCATGCTTGCTCCGAGCGACGGCTGTGGAGTGGGAGCTCCGTCAGTTACAGACATTTTTTTCCGCTCCAGCCCTCCGGTGCCTCAAGCCTCTCAAATGGGGGTCAAAGTCTAACAATCAGTCCCGTGATTCCCCTTTCATTACAATTTTGAAGTCATGAATGTCGCAGCATTCAGAGGACATTTGCTTTTTAGACCCCACTTCTGACACCAGTGTGACGACCCCACATATGCGCAGGTCCACACGGGACGGAGAGGCAAGAGGACACCGTATGGCTCAGTTTAAACAAAATGATGTAATCAATAATTATACATGGTACATCAGAGGCTGGGGTGTTCGAGCTTACGTGGCGACGCCGTCATAGGGGCGATGGAGGGGCTCCGGAGTTGCGATCCGTCGGTGGCTGGCAGAAACCGCGCGCCGTCCGGCTTCGGCGCTCAAGGACCCTTTTTCGTGAACGATGTCGTCCTCAGCGTGCCTTTCGTCCGCACTCACCAGCTATATCTGCTCCGCCGGCCACGCCCGATCTCCTGTCTCCCAGGCTGGATTGTTTCTTTCTTCCTCCTTTCCACGGCGGCGCCGCGGCACCCCCGACCTCCCTCGTTGGAATGTCGTTTGTCTCCCGCCGGCAGCTTTCTTCTCTTGTCGGGTTGTCAGCCTCTCCTGTGTCCTTGTACGGCCAGGCAGCCTAATTGGGCTGGCTTTACCTCCCGCCGGCGCCTTTGTACCATTGTACCCCTTCAGTGGCTTGCCGCCGCTGGGGGCTCCGTCAACGCGTCGCCGCCGAACGCGGACCGTACCCCTTCAGTGGCTTTGCCGCCGCTGGGGGCTCCGTCTACGCGGCGCCGCCGAACGCGGACCGTTTAAGGGGAGACAAGGTAGTAGGACGGTTGAGCACAGAGAAGATTCCGCCGAAGATATGGGCCCTGGTAGCTCACGCACGGAACGTCACAGTCCTTTTCGGGACTAACTGCAAAGGGTGTAACTGTTGGTCCGCTTGGAAAGGGTGCGACAGTTAGTCCCCAGACATTTAATGAAGAAATGGAAACGACACGTGATTTACAGCGTAATTTAGAGCGGGATAGCTTCCGACAGAACTTCACACATATAACAACGATAAAGGAAACAGAAATAAACATACATGAAAACACCAGGATTCGAACTGACAACCTTTGAATTATGAGCTGAGCGCGGATATGACTAAGCCACCACAGCGGCCGGTCCAGGGCAGAAAATAAAAGCTTTGTATGCGAAACACACACATTGCCTGTCTGTGCCGCTCAAATTGTTATCAAACACATTGCTGTTCAGAGCACAGTATGGTGATTTTGGTGTCATATGCTTTTGCAACAACCTGCGGTAAGCTTTAATGCGTACGCACAACTGTCTAAATCGCGTTTTGTCCCCCCCCCCCCCCCAAAAAAAAAAGAAGTGCTGAACTGTGTATACATTACAGCTGGTACTTCACAACAACAGCAGTTGTTTTCTTTTCGTTCCGTTTTTTATGCGTATTAGGTGGTCTTATTTCTTGCATTTGGCAGCTGCACATTACAGCCTGTTGAAAACAAATATAGAAGGTGATGGTTCACTTCGTTTTTTGTTACTGGCGGACCGCGGTGACAGGGAATTGGCTGCTCCCACCCACCGTTTCGCTAAGTGTCGCCGATACTTACACAGCATCACGTAAGCTCGTAAACAACGGCAATGATATGAAACTACGTGTACTTGCTCAACCCTAGCCTTTACAACTCACATTCGGCACGTATTGAAGCTCGTAGTATTTGTTTATGCACTTGCACAGCTGCCAGACGTTTGGGTTGCACGAAGCCTTTTTCTCGCGCAAAAGAGTCGCTTCGTCACGGCTAGCGACGTTGCGCTCACTGGCCTCAGGCGCCGTCGTGTGCTTCAAAAATCGAGTACTATTGCAGTCGGGGTCTTCTCGCGCGATTTTCGCGTGCTGCTAAGCTGCGGTTCGCCTCCCGTTAGTCTCTTTATCGGCAGTTAGATTGTTGAGTTTGCGCACGGCGCGCATTTTTGGCAAGAAGAGTGTCGTGTGCAAATTTAGGGACTAAAGAGCCCTTTTGGGGATTAAAGTTGTCTTTACTCCCGCCTGGGCCGGTTTTTTTCTTAGAGTGTAAGAGAGCTTACTGCACTGGAAGAATTTGTTGCGCAAACAGCTGCTCGTTCTGCCCGAGCCGAGTGCGGCGCTAAGCTCTGCATGCCTTGTAATAGAGATCCTCATTTTGTGGTGGGCAACTTTGGTATTTCTGAAAACCTTCACGACACCAGCGCTCCTTGCGTCTTCCTCACTATTCTTGATTTTCCCTATGCGCTACTCAGAATTCATTGTTTACCTTTTGTACAGTGACGCTATCCTACAAAGTGTCAAAACATGGGTACAGCTTTACAGCTCCTAATATATCCATTATATGTAATGTATGCCTCCCGAAGCCACAGCACGTGTTGCCCCATATTTAACCTTCTGCGATAATAATTCTATCCTAATAACCCGAGGTACGAATTCTGAACCTTTGCATAACATCAAGGAATTAACGGATGGTGATAAGTGAGCACTCGGCTTGATCTACAGCGAAAGGTTGATTGAGCTGCACATAATTAAAAAATGAGGTGTGCAGAATTTCGCGTCTTTTCGACCGCTGTCTCGTTCTCCAAGGGGAACATCGCAATTTTTTTCTCCTTACAAGTTTCCGGTCTGGCCAATCTTAAACTCTATAGCTGTGGAGATTTATAACCGGCGCGGGTGTTCGTCCGTGACAATAAGACTAAATAATATCAGCTTATTATTCTATATCTCAATGGTTGATATGTTCCATTCGTTAAATATGTCGTTTTCGGTAAAATGTATTAATTTTGAGTTGTGATTATTTACGAGTATTACCCCTGAATATTTTTATTTCAGGTAATAACCGCATGCGATACTTCATTCATTTATTCGAAATATATGCACTGTTTGCGCCAGGCTGTAAATTGTGCAAGTTTATGCTCCCGAGCATGCTGTTGCATATCCCACACGCTGATGACTTCTTTATTGCATACTGAGCATCAATTTGAACCCTCAACACATGAAAAGTCATACTGGGCAGAGGTCTGTGTTGTTGGGAAAGCGAATTTAATTTTGGTGAGCAAAAAACCCAATCAGAACAGAGAAAACCGGACTTTTCGGAACGAAGAATTTTCCCGAAAGAATCAAGCAGAACAAAGCTGATGCCAAACACATCAACAGCGATCAAAGCGCGATGCCCGAGCGCAGTGACGCATGTGTCCAGAGTATTGACTTGGACTCAACCGTTGTGCTGGACACCAAGCCAAGTCTGCTCAGGAGACTCTTACTTGAGCCATGCCACATTCAACAGACGTACGGGAATGTTAATCCCTCCCTCAGAACACTTCCCGCCTCCTACATCCTCAGTGTACCTTCTGCGACCTAGCGGTTGACTTTACGAAGTCTTAAAAAGGCGAGCAGCAATTCGCCCGCAGTCACACCGGATGATGTAAACGAGTAGGCTCTGAAACGAAGTTTTTTTCTCATTTTCGTTTGGCGTTCTCTTCTCAATTACAGTAAGTTTGAATCCTACACAGAAGTGGGTCTGCACTAGGCGTGCGGTAGTGTTGAAAGCGAGTCGAAGCGCTGACGCAGTCTACTGGGTGGCTTAAATGTGTCAGCGCTGCCATAATGACGGATGGTATTTAAGATAATGCAATTGGGCTGAACGAATGCTTCATGAGGTATTGAAATTTCGAAAATTGTAACTTTTCGCGTGCCGTACATTTCCCTTTGTTAGCAGGTTTTCCGTCAAGTGTGCCTTTCAGGTTTCACATAGTCGAAAAAAAAGGAGCACGAGACTTCAAAATAAAATATTCATTCAGAATTAAGCGCACCGTGTAGTACTGATAGATAGGAGTCAGATTTACTTTGTATTACAATAACCGATAGGCCCATAACTTGGAACAACCAGGCAATGCTGAACTGGATGACCCTAAAGCAAATATTTCACAACCGCAGTATGATAGCACACAATGTTTCTTTTAACTTGCTATTGCTTACAGCCCGGTTCGTACTTAGAACAACAGTGACGCTCAGTGGCTTCAAATCTATCGAAAAATGAAAATCTGCTGCAAAAACAACGCGAGTCCCGAAGTCTTTATTGGTGTCCTCCTGTCACCAGGCGAAGTTGATGTGAAAACTATAGCGCTGCCTTCCATTTCAAAAAATATTGGCAGAATCTATGGAGATGCGGCCATGAGGCTTTTATAGCGTCGATACTTGTTGATTTACATCTACGCGGACTGCTACGTAACATTGCCTCTGTGTACGCGATATGCCTTTATGCCGGTACATTCAAGGCCACTTATTAAAAAAATGTTATTCAGAAATTAACACTGACGGTGCCTTCACACTGTGCCGGATTTGGCGGACACAATATAGCTAAGTAGCGGTCACGGCTATGCAATTAAGTAGGAAAAATTGTTATTTATCTTTTCATTTACTGATTTTTGCCGCATACTTTTATAGGAACCTTGACGCTAGTATTGATCTGGATCGAACTGAATTGGCAAGAACTTGCCAAACTGCAATATTTTTCTGGGAAGATGGGTCCACTCTGCCTTTTCTCAGCATGCGCCGAAAACTGGAGGATCCTGAGGAAAAGGGAACATTAATCGATGAATATTTTAAGCCTTATCAAGTCAAGTCTGTCGTCTTGTTCTGCGCATTGGAGTAGTCTGAAATTATTATAGTCGTCGAGGTTCCCATTGCAGCATGTAGGAAAAATGAATTATTAGAAAACTAAAATGAAATCTGCACGTATATCCTTGTATGATGCAGTAAAGTTGTATGATGCAGTAAGCTCATAAAGGCTTCATCATAGAAATATCATACAATTTGTATGATATTGTAACATCTGTTAATGGCTGTATGATTTTGCAGAAACGTATGACAGTTGTATGATAATGGTGTATGAGTTTATGATAACTGAATAACATTTCTGTGACAAACTGTGTGCGTTTATTGCGTCATACAACTTTTTTCAACAGGGAATCGTACAGCCGCAGGCGCTATCCCACGTCTTTTGTCCTCCTACACCAACACAGGCTCATTAAAAGCATCAATCATATGCCCATAATCGTCGTGTTTTTATGAAGCAGTAAAAATAAAAAAATCTCCCTGTGTAAGTAATTATCATTGCCGTCTCTCCTAGCATTATCAGTGCACTCGGGAGGGGACTGCTGCTACAGACAGACGGAAAATGTTTTGTCACAATTATCGCTGATATTTCCTCCATGCAGAGAGAACTCATCATTATTCAGAACGAGGGAATTTAAATGGTGCTTTGGCTGAAGAAGAGCACATTATGTTTAAGGCTTTAGAGGCTGCTTGTGGAGATTTTTCTTGACATGGAGCTGTATGGTAAATATTAATTGAAGCGGAAGCGCTCCCAGCGATGAATTTGGGGCGTAAAAATTATGGCCGTGTTGCAGCAATAAAAAGTGGGGAACATATCGATTGTTTACTTTTTTATTCAAAGTATATCATCTTGCCGGTTTATAATAAAAAGACTCGAAGGAAAAGCCTTCGTATTCTGCAGCAGCAGCCAATTCATTTTCCTTGACAGAATGAGCAAAGTTATTTTCCTGCTGTTGGTTTGCGTTGCTGCTCTTCGTGATACCGGTGGCGAAGGTTACGATGTCAATACAAGCGGCAGTTACCAAGAACGTGTCGATTATCGTGCTGTAAGTACTCTTTACCTGAGAAAAACTATAAACGCAGTGTCGTTGAGAACTAAGGCCTGGTGCAGCATTTAGAGAATGTTCAAGCCTAAAATTTAGAATTTCTTCTTGTATTATCGACGTCATCTCTGAAGCATTGAACTAGAAACTTACAGCCCAGTGAAATCATCAGCTTATTATAATAATCTGGTATTTTCTTTATGACTACATCGAAATGGGCACTTTCTTTGTATAGATGGATAATATTATCTTTAAATATTGTTCGAACTTGTGCCTCCGTGTTCCTCGCACTTGCCACCTTCATACTTCTGCGCGTCTAACTGAAGACAAAAGAATAGGAAGCGACATATTATTTTGCCGTTAGTTTTTTTCTAGGAGATAGAAAACAGTGAACGTTGCCGTCATTTTTCAGCGCGTGGGTACAATGCCCGAGAAGAGCATTCAGCAGTCGCAATAAAAATTTTAATGTTATCGTCAATGATATACTGAAGCAGCCTGCTGGAACACTCAGTACAGCGGGTTATTTCAAGACAGTGCCGTGCTTCATAAAAATTGTTAATTTGACCCCCTCATGGTTTGTCAAATTCTTAGAAGTAACTCATTACTGCATTTTGTAGTGTTCTAAAAAAAGGTAATTAATCAAGTTTATCTTTGTTATTTCATATTTCCTACAGAACAAAACGGAAGACGAAAGCTGTGAGAACTCTAGTGAATGTTCGCCAATGCTGTGTTGCGTGACGAGAGAGGGAAGCTCGACATGCCAGAAGCTGGCTGTGACAAATCAGAGTTGCTCACTATGGTATCCAATTTCAGGAAAGGCACCCTACAATGACAGCTGCCCTTGTGAGCTGCGCTTCGGTGAGAATGTTCTCTCGTCCATATAATGACCGATCGTTCATTAACGTCCTAGCATTCATTTAGTAATGCTTCGAATTAAAATAGTCTGTGCAAAAAAAATGGCTCCTGCCGTTTGCCAGTGTCCAGTATCCAGTGGCAGGTGGGCAAACTGCCACAGTGGGAGGGTAGCAACCATTCCAGCGGCCTACGAATGCTATCGGTATACTACTCAATATAAGACCTATGTATTTGCCTAGTATACTACCTAGGTACCTTTCATGTGTTAACATCGCATATAACGAAACTCAGTGTGCCAGCTCGGAGAGGATGAACTTAAGTATGTTGCCCTCGGATATTCCAAATCTATGTCGGCCAACTAAAATACAACAAACTTCAGCCTGAGTAAAGCTGAAATGTGGGCGTGTTGTTAAGTATTCAACTTATGGGGAACAGCGCAAAAAAGGCGGTACACACACACAAAACAAAAGCGCTGACTATCAGCTCATTTTATTGAATTTTGAAAATAACGAACTTCAAAGCGATAACCACGGTTTCAATGAACTTTTATGTCCTGACCTCGGATGCAATGAACTTCGTGCTCGGACCTGAGGTATAAGGAACGTAAAAGTATCACGTCGGATTTGGATACATCTCGAGTGTACCACCTTGGTTATGAGTAGTGTCTGTTTTTCGCGGAGTAAAACACAGATCAACAGTTTGTAACCCCATTTCGGATTTCCTGTTAAAACCATTGCACTGGGTAACTCAGCTCTTGCTACAATTTTCTGGCACAGAAGTATAACTAGTACGGGCGATAAACTCCAGATCCAATTTTCTGGTCTTGACTAGAAGTAAGCAGTAGTGTAATGCTGCACAAATCACTGCCGTGGTAGTGGGTTTGTGCTTTCTGTGACCATTGAGTGTCAACATAGCCCCAGTTATCAATGCCATAATGGTCCACTTGTAATTAGACACCTACGATGTCAATATGCTACGAAATTTCTTACTATAGAATTGTTGTAATTTCCTCTAACGAACAAAACAGCAATTTCCTAGTTGACTCAGTTCGTGACATTGATGCGTCCAAAGCTTGGAACTGCGTTTAAAAGATGCCGTAGTTATTTTGTAATTCATGTCTAACGAATGTTGCCAACAGCGATGGAGAAATTGTTTTTACCGCCGCTTTGGAGATCTCACGCATGCGGTAAGTGTCTGGTCCGGGAAAATGAACCGGCCATTGAATGCACGCTTGCCGAGCAAGTTAAGTGTCGCAATACCTGGTTTCCTTACGATAGCGTGTATGAGCCTACCACGAGAAAAGTAATTACGGTTTTCCTGTAATTTTGTAACAGAAACACTGTAGCAGTTGTAGGAGAATGTCAGTAATAGGTGGCCGCCGCGGTGGCTCAGTGGCTATGGCACTCGGCTGCTCACCAAAAAGACGCAGATTCGATCCCGGCTGCTGCGGTCGAATTTCGATGGAGGCAAAATTATAGAGGCCCGTGTACTGTGCGATTTCAGTACATGTTACTGAACCCCACGAGGTCGAAATTTCCGGAGCCCTTCACTTCGGCCTCTCTCATAGCCTCAGTCGCTTTGGGACATTAAACCCCCATAAACTAAGCCAAGTTGCAGCTTTTCACGAGCCAGGGATACAAACGGTGTGGTACCGACAAGGTAGCGAAGAGAGAACCGAGAGATACTGCCGAGCGAAGATGAGAGCGACAGCATGGCGCATACATGGGCACAGAAATCAGTAGTATCTAGCCAAAAAGCGCTCCTTTGTTTTGGACATTCTGGGGATTTTTCGATCTCTGCGATCAAGCAATGACAGAAATTACCGAAGACTAGGTGATTTGGTTTCGCATAGCAGTGAAAATGCTGGCTGCCGGCTGCCATCTTCAGAAAAAGTAGCGTGGAGATTCCTCTGATCCTTATCAAAACACCCGATGAAGTGTCTAAAAGTTCAAATAATTGAATTTTAATTATTTATCTCAAGGACAGATTACGCCTAGGGCAGCTTCACCGAGCAACAAAAAAGAGCAAAACGCTGAGGCAGCATATGAGTATCAAGCGTTAGCAATATCGAACGAATATTGCGTCAATAGCAATCTTCGCTATATCAGGTAAAAATGTTTCGTTATACCTGGATGTCTACTTGTTTGATGCCAACGTACACAGCACTTGAAAAAAAAAATCATTTCACGCACATTTCGGATGTCCTACGCCAATCAGTTTGGCCGTAATAACGGTTGAAGGTTGAAGAAGTCATGGTTTGGGGACCAAAGGTCGTCGGTGCGAATCCCTGTGATGTGCTAGGCTTTGATTCGACTAGTAATCTTGTGCTCCGCAACGCGCTGAATCGTTTGATACCACTGCGATCATTCTATCTAAATTAGATGGCCGACAATATCTGTACCAATGGTACCAGCCACTGGTCCGACTTGAATGACCTTATGTTGCATACCATCGCGACCTTGAGTAGTGCGAGTGTTAGAGCTAACGGTCTAAAATTATAACGAGAGCCGCTTATTTCAAAATGAACAGTATTATACTGCGTTGTGAAACTGGTGTTTTGTAAAAAATGAATACACCTACCCTGTTTTACTTGCTCTTTCGCAGGCATTTGTGAAGGTGGTATCTGCGTTAAAATCCCGGAAATATATGATGGTGACAATAACAATAGCCCTAGTCGTTCGTCAAACATTTTGGAGGCCAATAAACAGCGGGAAGAGGAAGCGAAGGAGGAGGAATACCTGCTGCAGCAACTCATGGCTTTAAGCAATCGATAAAGCAAATGTTCTTTGCAATGAATACTGACAGCGATATCTTTTTTTTTAAGTTTGCTTCAGATACGTCTTGCACTACAGTTTGCTCTTTGCGATTCTTTTGAATCTGTTCAAAATACCTTGAAACAATCACACACAGGCACATTATTTTGAACCTAAAGAACAAAAGCCGCTTTGTGTGGTTCTCACGGGACGTCACAGAAAGATATACATCCCAAAGATGTTGGCCTAGTCCTTGAATCCCACCCACTTAGTACTGAAGACTCGTGCTATTACTGGCTTGAGTTATTACTTATTACTGAAGCTCATGTCGCAGGAAAAAGATACATTTCAAAGTCAGGAAATGCACCTCTCGGCCCAAATTATTTTTGTGAGCTACAAAATGCAGAGTAATATCCAAAGAAATGCTGTGCATAGGTAGCGGAGCGCAGGGGACGGTTTCTTCTATGGTGAGCCTGTAATTCACCACGAATGCTTTTAGCTGCTTTCAGCCACACAAAAATGCACTGAATGTCATTTATTGCGATGAATAATAAGCACCGAATAGAAACAATGAACACATCTTTATAGAATAAAGAAGACGCAATCGCAAAGATTGGCTCTATTTCTGTCCTTCAGTCAGAAGGCTCGCTGTGGCATATTCGGAATTTTAGAGTTGCTGCAGCATTTTCAGAAGAAATATCCCACCCTGCAGCCTGTGAAATGAATAAAAAAATTCTGTTCGCATAAAGAGCGTTTGTGCTTCCATCAGTCTACGGCGGGAGTAAAGCAATCGTCTGTATCACGGTTATTTTAAAGGATCTGCGCATCTCTGTCGGCCACGAGGCAATGGGCCATCTAAAACACGAGCGCTAGCCTCTTACTCTTAAAGGTGCACTAAAGAGGAATCTTAAATTATTTGTTTACCGCGGGAATTCCATCCACGCTTTCCGAGCATTCTTAGAAAGTTTGAATTAAGGCGGGGAGAAATGTGCGATTAGTGCGATTCACTGCGGCACGCCGTTGCGAACGGCGTTGCGACGTCCGATCGCAGCTCGTCGCCTGCGTCCCACCTGCTGGATGTCAACGACGGGCCGCGCGCGGCGACCGCAACGACGGGAAGCGGAAGCCAATGCGAGCGCGGAGAGCGGCAGCGTCATGATGACGTAGAGCGCGCTCCTCGGGGCCTGGCTGGCCGCCGGCGTCTAAAAAACTCACTAGTATTGTTTGTTAACGTTCATAGCAAGCCCTGGGATAGATGAATGTCAAAAAATGCGTCATTTCTGACGATCGTTGGCCAATACCGAGATGGCGGTAGAAGTGATGACTGCAAAACAAGCAAATTTCATCCCATAGCCGCTTTGCTGCTGCTGCTGCCTGGTGCGGTTCACCTGCCGTCTGCTAGCTGCGTCTGGTTCTTTGACTCAGATTCGAATCGATAACCACTAATCCAGGTGACATAGAGTCGACGCTGTCCTCACAACTGTACTTGAGAGCGCAATGACACACTAGTTCAAACTTAGCTGCAGCTGCCTCATCAAGACCCTGCCTAAACGAGCGCAATTATTCTACATGTATCTCATCTTTATCAGAATTGCGCATTGCTCAGCAATATGAGAGCGTGCGCGAGGTGGAGTACGATGAAAAGCTTTTGGAGCGAGTTAGGCTGATGCCACTTAGGACTCGCCCTGCCTATTTCTAAATATAGTGATTCTCGAATTGAACTGCTCTGAGAGGCTACAAGCGATGCTCCGGAAATTTCGACCACCTGGGGTTAAAGAACCCCAGGTGGTCGAAATTTCCGGAGCCCTTCAATACGGCGTCCCTCATAGCCTGAGTCGCTTTGGGACGTTAAACCCCATAAACCAACCAACCAATATATGTATTTCCGGACAGGCCGTATATATAGACGGTTTGCAGTTTCTTGTTCTTTTTCAGAGGCACCTTCTTCTGTTGTTACTCGCAGGCATCACCATGTAATTGCCTCTTGTTTTTAGGGAACACTAGTAAATTCATAATTTAGCTCATAATTCATAATTTATAAATTCATAATTTAGATTCAGTGCGCACTGGCTGCCCTACGACCGCTAATATTGTCACTGACATGTTTGCTGCGGCACTCAGACCTCCATCCAGCGTTGCTAAAACAACAGCTGCATAGCCACCTGCCTTTGGCGAAGCAATAAGCAACGAATATATTTCGTTTTAGGAATTGACTGGCTGGAGTGAAAGAAGCCCACACGCGTTCTTTTCATCCACGCAGCCCACAAAAACATACATCTGAAACGTTCCCGCAAGACGTTATGGAGGCGCCTCAACAAAGCTAGCGCTGCTACGTAATCAGCGCTTTACAGCGCATGAGAATGAATGCTGCTGAAGGCCATCTGAAGGGGCAATTTCTTGGCGTTTGCTCGGAACGTGAATTTAAGGAAATAGAAATAGTGTTCGAGGCCTTCTTTTCCCAGATGAATGTACACCCGCACTCTACAGCAATTTAGTATTAGTTTTTATAAAGTCATACCCAATAACAATATATTATTTGTATACTATAGAGGACTATACATTTTCCCTCGAACGCTGGCACATATTCCATGTAGAAGCATACAAAGCAAAGAATACACCCGACCACTGCACCAGATATGGAGCGGTGCTTCTAATACGGCCGACGGCGCGGACAACATGCAGTTCATGTTGATAAAAAGCACTTACGTATATTTCAACAGTGCATTGCTGAATGAAAAAAAAAAAACAGCGCAAAAACACGGATGAAGTGAAGTCAGTGGAAAGAAAACAGAGGATCGGCAATACAACGAGGAAAACACCACCTCCGGTCATAGTCCTGGTCTTCAATTCAACCAAGAAAACGGCAGTTATTTCATGCTATTTCTAATTGAATTGTCTAATACTTCCATGACTCAAGAGTTTTCAAAACGGTGCAAGACTTGAGCAGTAAGCTATGGCGCTCATCGGAAGAAGGGGAAGCGAACGGGGCGAAGGTGTCACTTTCCTTTGCGAAGGTAAAGATAGATGGCAGAGGGTTCGTTTGGGACGAAACCGAACATAACAAGATCTAAATGACAAGAACGGCCAAATATACAAGGCAACACCAGCACGCATCAATTCCAGGGGAAAGCACTAGCAGGAACAATAAATGACCAATGAAAGGGAAAACAATCAGAATATTCTCTTTTATTGCAAGAAGAGCTGGAAATAAATGAGGACTCCTTCAGCAGCTAACTGTAGTTCACCATCCTCACGTTCTAAAGATATCGAAAACATGGTTACATGCAGGGGTACATGACCAGGAAGTTGTCCCCACATCATATAAACTACTATGTAAAGATAGAAGATCTCGAGGAGGTGGTGTAGCTGTACCTGTCAAGAACAATGCAAAGTATTGACCCTTGAAGTGATTGGAGGTCAATTTAAAAGTACTAGGAACAAACACAGAAACGCAGAGTGCTCGTCTACCGCGATTAGGAATGTCGCTTTTGTCCATTTCACAATCACAGAGCGTGTAATGCGAATTCAAAATAACCGCTAGTCCTTAAGGGTAACGGAGTGAATTCCAGGAGAAGGCATGCGTATAGCAGGGGGCAGGAGAATGTTAGGTGGGCGGATGAGATTAAGAAGTTTGTGGGGATATACAGTGGCTGCAACTAGCGAAATACAGGGTTAACTGAAGAGACATGGGAGAGGCCTTTGCCCTGCAGTGGGAGTAGTCAGGCTGATGATGATGATGATGATGATGAAGCTTGTAATAAAGCTATCAAAAGTACATGAAGTTCTTATAATCTGTTCGTGCTGTTTTGATGCACTGTTTCGTAAAGAGAGTGTCGCTAAGGGAGTCAAGCATGAAAAACCTACCAGTCTCATTTCCAGCTTTACTGAGGTTCTTGCAGCCTCGTTTCCACTGCCATGCAACTGTGACGAATTTTAAGGCCTAGGTCACAAGGATTACCATGTGGAAAACGTCGCATTACGCATGCTGCAGAACCTTTTTGCCATTGCTTGTTATCTATGCTAAGTAGAATACCTCCAGTTCTAAATATTCTGCAAATTTGATCTCATTATAGATGCCTACTTTTCTGTGAAGTCGAGAAATGTTGGTTTATTTTTCCCCACTTTTAAGCACAAGATACTTTACATTGAAAAAAGGCGCATTTGCCACTCGAACAATTCGTTAGCCGGATTCCAAGGAGCCTTCAAAGAAATGGAAGTTTTTTTTTCGATTTTAAGAAGTTATGCCTGAAGAAGCAGTGATGGTCGAGAAGCTTTGCTTTAGCAAGTTGTGTAGCTGGTGAAAAATTTAGACGCCTCTTCACTTTGGTGCCAACTGGTTCCTTCCATGAAGATTACTCAGTATGCATAACAATGGCTACTAACTTAAACGTCAGAGAAATCTTACGACTGTAAATAATGTTGTTCGGATATCAGTTTTCATATTCGAGTAAATGTCTGCCTAACGTAGTCCACCACCCGAGGTTTTCAAACACTCTGTTGGCTGCCTTATTTTTTTTTTTATTGAAAGAAATTTATAGCTATCGGTCATTTTGCTTTCACGGAGCGACCAAATAACGATGTGCCCTAAGAATTTTTTCCTTTCATTTTTTTTAAAACTACAGGTATCTTTAGCCAGGATCATTTTGTGCCTTAGCGATGTAATTACTGTTTATGCAAATTACCAGACCCACATCGTAGTGGTGCACAGCACTACGCACCTCTTTTATGGCGTTCGACCTCGCCGCGGTGGCTCAGTCGTTACTTGTGCTCGGCTGCTGACCGAAAAAACGCGGGTTCGATCCCGGCCGCGGCGGTTGAATTTCGATGGAGGCAAAATTCTATAGGTCCGTGTACTGTGCGATGCCAGCGCACGCTAAAGAACCCCAGGTGGGCAAAATTTCCCCAGCCGTTCACTAAGGCGTTCCTTCTAGGCTGAGTCGCTTTTGGACGTTAAACCCCAAAAAACTAAACTTTTGTGGCGTTTGCCATGAGGTGTCCATTGTATTTCTGTACATTTTTTTTCTGCCGCCTCGTACTGGCTAGAAGTAACAGGAATCAGTCATCCTGGAAAAGAATGAAGTATGAATTATATGTTCCTTGAATTTAAAAGCTTTAGTCTCATTTAGAAAGATATTTTTTTTATTCTCAAAAGGCCTTTAGCAATGGAGGCACGCGAATTAACCAATTTTCATTTGCAGCCTTCAGAGAATTTTCTATTCAATTAATTTTGCTGCAGACCATCTGAGAAACATTTGTTTTCAACATTCTTTAGTAAACAATGTAATAGCATTGTAAACATTACCATCTCATTTAACCATAGCATGCTAAAATACCGTAACAGTAAATACTGTGAAGGTAAAGGAGGGGGCAAGTACCTAACCACAGAGGTGCGCAGATTGTACTCCCGCAGGAATTAGCAGAACAATTCTAGATGACATCCTGATTTTGCTTGCACCTGATTGACCTATGCCATCTGCAGAAATCTTGAACATTGTATTCAAAATCATATGGAAGTCTACAGAAGACACTCATAGCTCAAGATGGCATCGAGTAGCGTTGAATTTCGCTTCCCAATTTTGGTCCGTCCTCCTGTTTTTGAATGCCATCAATACTTGCTGCATTTTAGAGAACACTCTGTACCGCCATAAGTATTGCATTTCACAGAGTATCTATAATGATTTCATTAAATTCGGCATGGTATTCAAGCTTAAGTGCCGAGCTGAAACGCTGCTTTCAAAGGAACTGTTCTTTCGTGAAAGGTGCTGACCCTTCGACCGCAATACGTAGGCCATTACGTACTGACACACTTACAGGCTTTCTGTCACGCCATCAGCATTTACACGCGGCAGCCAAATGTTAATCACACGTTGGTGATAAATTAGGCAACTGAATTTCAAACGTGCGGGCGCATTACCAACATAGAAAAGCTCGAAAGAACTGTCAACTGACGCATGTATCAAAGATATATTTCTGAAAATGCTTTCCACGCTTGAGGAGCGGCAGTCAGTGATACTGCTCCTTCAAATTTTCTTTGCTGCATTCAACGAAAATTCAGAACAGTACATAAAAGTTAATTAAATATGTAATTTTTTGGCTTGTTTTCCTTTCACATGGATTAATGAAATAGAAATTGTCTCCCGAGCATTCTAAATAAGAATCAGACTCAAATGCAATGCACCGAAGCTATCGGAAAAAAAAAGTACTGTGCCAACTCAGACGGCATAGCAACAGAAGTTTCAAATATCCTCATAGCGCAGAGCTTCTGCTACAAAACAAAAAAAATTGTCAGTCAACACTGCCTCAGTGTTCGACTTAGAAGTGTTAGCTACGGGAGCTTCAAGTCTTTGCATCGGTGCGCTCTGCAAACGCCCAGAAGGTGAATTCCAAACATCTGCGGACGTTTCCTTTTGGGAAACAGCCCTCTCATATATTTTGCACTCCTATTGCGATTTGCAACCATCTTCGCTATTTCCGGTATATTTCCTCGTTATATCATTTCAAAAATTCCACAAACGCGTGAATCACAACACTTCGAATCGTTTGACACTATCCGGAGCCTCCTGCGGCTAACGGTTCGGCAGTAAAGGCCGTCTCAAAGTCCTCGGAATGCATGGTTTTGGAGTAGAAAGGTCGTCGGTTCGAATGCCACACATATTTTGCGCTTCCTCTAAATTAGTAATATCATCCTCAGGAACATGGCAAGTCATTTGACACCACTTGGAACATTATGCGTCAAACAGGTGGCCCTCGAATCTTATGCAAATGGCGGTTGAAGAGGAGGAGTCCCACTTCGATGGCTGCTATATAGGCACATATAAAAGGAATCGAAAGTATACCTGTATGTATGAATTGAGGCGCTACGTGCCCACTGTTGCTGTGTGATATTATGTGGTCCCGTGGTAACTTTTGGTCAGATGAACCGTCAGTGCAGACAGACGCGTCCTTGACAAACTTAAGTAGTAAGAAATTAAGCCCTAAAGTTTACTGAGGGGCTTTAGTAAGAAACGCTGTTAAAAATTAGCTGCGGTTCAACTACTGCTGAACCCGGTTAGAGAGCGAAAGGTGTGGTGTATCGGGCAAATATACGCGGCTTGGCGTTTGTAGCGTGGAGTGCGTTTCGGACACTGGATAGGCAGCGCGCCCACTCTGACACCCCTGGCAAGTGGCAGCTAAAAGTTGATCGGGAGAGGTTGCGCACGCAGTGAACGCTGCGGCCTATTGCTGCAGTGCCGCGTGTCTGCCACAGCGTCTGTGCCACAACATTGTCAATGCCAACGCACGCAGCGCCATCTGTCACTACCGCCACGTAGCATAAAGCACGACTGAGGTGTCCACTGCTCCAAGAGGGCATAGGAGGAGGAGGAGGTAAACTTTATTAAAGAAGAGGTCTCAGGCGCGGATTGGGGTGATGTTCCCCTCCCTGCGGTGGGCTCCTCTTCTAGGCCGGACGCCAGGTGGCCGACCGACGATACCGTTCGGCGACCTCTTCGGCTCGCTCTGTGACTCGAAGTTGAACCTACGGGTCCGAGCTGAGCAGCGCGGCCTCCCACTGAGATTGGGTAGAGAGCTGCAGACTGTGCGATGGCTTGTCTTGATTACATAATAATAATAATAATAATAATAATAATAATAATAATAATAATAATAATAATAATAATAATAATAATAATAATAATAATAATAATAATAATAATAATAATAATAATATTAAAAATTATTTATTTGGAAAATGACATTGTACAAATACGAGCCTGCCGAAGCCAACAATGGGCTTGTGGGGCAGTGCTCGGCAGAATGGAGCAAGGCAGAGAACGGCAGTCAATAATTACTGCACAAGAATCAGAATAAAACTGAGGAAAGGCAGTAAGAAAGGAAAAAAAAAGAAAAGAAACAAAATTACACATACAAATCGAAGATAGCAGATTTCACTTCTTTCCGAGTGCTGAAAGATAAAACATTATCTGGCAGGTCGTTCAACACATCTGGTACATAAAGGGCACGGACACGTTTACCATATCTTGTCCGTACTCTGAGCAAGGTAAAGCGGTCGCGTGGACGTAATGCTCTGGCGGGGACATACGGGAGGCAGAACTCATTGTTCCATATATACATAAAGATCACAGTTTCGTTGAATAATAGCCTGAATGAAGGCATGTGCGAGCATGAAAAAAGACTGGAATTGTTAGTAATGTGCACACCATACATCACAGCCCGAATTATAGATTTTAGTAAAGAATTAACTTTGTTGCGCCAAAACACTGAACAGAAATAAAAAGAACAGATTCCATATCGCAGCACACTGTAGGCCAATGCATGTGCTATTGTTTTCCTCATGTAAATTGGGCATAGTGCTTTAATAGAATATAGCAGGCAGGCTATTTTGCGCAGCCTTTCATAAACGTTAGCCAAATGAGTGTTCCAGGACATGTTAGAATCGAAATGAACACCGAGATAATTGACACTTGAGAGGTATGGAATTATGGAATAGGAGAGCAAGAGCAATTGTTACACAGAGGAGAATGAAGAAACACTGGAGTGATGACAGAAACAGATTTCAGCGGATCGTGAAAACAGACTAATTTAGTTTTATTTTGGTTAATAGAAATTAAGTTGTTACGGTAACAACTGATCACATTTACAGTGTCAGTTTGTAATTCAGCCACGGCTTGATGGTAATTAGTATGACGAGATACTAAAAGCGTGTCATCTGCATATTGAAGCACCCGACAGTGAAAAATTGCTTGACTGAGATCATTAACGTACAAGTTGAATAAAAGGGGAGCTAAAATCGACCCCTGGGGTACCCCATGAGTATAGGATGTGCGGTGTGTCTGCCTTTTGGTGCCCACAGAGGGAACAGACGGGGCTGTACTGCTCCGGGAACCATATGGAGTACATGTACGGATTAAAGAAAGTTATGCGCTTTCCTTTGCTTTTGAAGCTCCCGCTCTTCATCGGCTTCGGCTTCGGCTACGGCGCAGCTTCGGAGCAGCTGAAGGTCGCTGAAGGTCAAAGCGACTGAGTCGGCGAAACTCTCGGAACATGGCTTAGTTAAAACGAAGCAAACCTACCGAAAAAGCTATAAAGCGGATCTCTTGATTTCAGATTTATCATGTCGACTTTCTCGCGCCTTAAAACACTATGCTACCATTTTAATGTCCTATTAGAAGAGACACAGGACTTCACATGAGTAAGCGCGAAGGGGAATGAGAATATTTCTATGTCAAACGCATTCAACATGTACTGCGAATAATTCTACCAGCTACTGTACCTCTACGTATAGGAAAAACGCGTGCCTGCTTTCAGACCAATACTTCTACGTCAACGCGCTTTGAAAACATATTCTTTCGCACAGTCTAACCCTCGTGATGCGAAATGAAATTGGAAAATTGGTTTTTGAGAAAACGAAATGGCTCAGTGACTGTCTCGGTCGGCACCCAAACCGCGCCGTAAGGGAAGGGGTAAAAGAGGTAGCGAAAGAAGAAAGGAAGAAAGAGGTGCCCGTAGTGGAGTTCTCCAGAATAATTTGGAACACCTTGTGGTCTTTAACATGCACTGACATCGCACAGCACACGGTTGCCTTTTGCTTCCCGCCACCATCGAAATGCAGCCGCCGCGGTAGGGCGGTAAGACCTTGCATGGTATGTCACCGTCAAGGTAGACATACCTTGCAACCTGAGTGCAAGGTATGTCATCGAGCGCCAGAACATACGGCGGGTGAAAATTGTGAGCACTGCAAAAAGTGTGAACCACGACGTGATGAGATAAGGATTCTGGGCAGGAGCGGTGATATTAAGGCACGGGAGGTTTTGGAGGCGTACCACATAAGAAAAAGAGCAAAAAGTTGTGTCAGCGATACGTCAGTGAACCTTTTTAAAACAGAAATTTCATATCTTGAACGGTTCTGTTGATTGCACATGAGGTTACTTTTTGCGCATGCTTATATTTTTGTGTATTTGCTCGCTTTTCAGAGATTAAAGTCAGATGGAGTGAGCGCTTGTCCTACGTCATTCTTAAGCTGTGTGTGTGTTTTTCGGCGATACTGTTTTTCCATTTTCGAGTACAATGAACCATCTAGCCCAAATAGAATTTCTTCTTAATTACTCATGCAAATCTTTCTGAAAACCCTTCTTCAGCCTTATACAGAAAGATCCACGCATCAATGACACAATTCAGCCCTCTTTTCTTAATCAAAAATGCTTTCTTACATTTCGCGGGCAACACGTTCGCGCCTTCTACCGACAACAACGGTTTATTGAAGGATGGGCCTACACGAACCCCCAACGCAGCCCTTGCAATGAAGCGTCAATGGAGCTCTTGCAATGAAGCCTCAGTATAAGCAGGGCACTACAGTGATTGCCGCTCTTGCAAATAAATGCGATTTGGAATAATTTGCTATTGTATGGCATAAGATGAAGTATTTAACGTCCGTAAGCGGTACATAATAGATGACGGACGCCGCATTATTCACATCGCGATTAATTTCGGGCACCTGGTGTTCTTCAAGGCGCACTGTCGTGGCACAGATATGGGAGTTTTTTGCATTTTTACTGCACTAAAATCGTACCGCTGTGGCCGGGATTCAATCCCGTCACCGTGCATTTGACAGCCCAGCGCAAAAGCCACTCAGCTACCCCGGGTGGGTTCATTGAAGAAGGCACGGAGATTTTAGTCCGATAGCTGCATAGATAACGTATCTTGCGGTAATGTCTTTGTTGTCGTCTGCGAGCGCCAACATTTAATCAGAAATTAAGCATGTCAAGATTTAACGAATTGGTTTTTGGATTTGGTTTAATTGCATACAAAGCAACGTTGCGATATTGTTTCCTTTAGGATGTTTCTTATATGTGCGCCGTGCGTCAGTACTATTTGAATGAGTAGTGCACATGTATTTATGAGCAAGAAAGGCTGTCCTCTTCTTTGTGCATCGCTTTCTGACATTATTCTTTCTATCCCCTGCTGCAAAAGGTACCCAGGCCAAAGCACAAATCACTGAGTAGGCGCTTGTTTATATGGCGATGCAGTGGTAACGACCACATGCGGCTTTTATATCAGATATATCAAATTTAGATTCCGATACCACACAAAAGCTCCTGTGAACAAATAATAGACAAGTTCTATATAGCAACAAGTAGGTACGACCACAGTCTTACAACGTGAGCTTCAAAACTATTTAGCAGGAGTTACATCACATTGCAGCGGTGAAAAAATGAGCTCAGCTGCAAACAATATTTGAGCCTATAGATCGTGCCAGGCAGCAGGTGTAGCGACAGCGATGTCTTAGTACAATGATAGATCTGCCTTTATTTTCCTGAGGACAACTGACTTAGAGGTTGTCCTGTAAGGTGATAGCCATTGTGTAGGGATGTAGTGCGGAAGGCAGGAGGCGGTAAACAACTGAATGTGCCATATGATCGATTTTAGGAGTCATCCGACAACAGCTCACCCACCTGTTCTGCCCAATCGCCTATTTCACACGTGTTACTGAAGGTGACCTCAATTTCAGCTCCTCGCATACACTCAAACGCAGCAGAATTTTCCTAAATGAAATGAAAACTGACTTACGTAGCTTTCAAAAGCACTGAAATTGAGCCGCTCCTAATTTGGTGCAGTTAATTCTACTTTAATTACAGCAAGAACCATATTGATCTCTTCAGACAGGAAAACTTACACGTGCAATGCAGAGCCCTAAAGTCTCTCGTTTTATTTAAGTGTTCTATTTAATCTGGCACCCTCTGTGCCGCTCAGCCAGGTGCCAACTAAGCTGCCAAAGTGAAATTTGTTATAAGACAATAAAATCATGTTTCCCTCCCTATCCAAAGAGTTGCAAAGGCTTCCTAATAGCAGAACCTAACAGAATTGAGCCAACTGGCACTTGACCAAGCCAAATGAACCAACTGACCAAAAAGAAAACAAGCATTTGCAAAGTGTAGAAAGATGCCCGTATATCTTCAAATAGACCATTATTACAGGTCATTAGTGTTTTTACCACACTACTTTCCAAGTTTTCTCTCGGACGTTCCGTTGTAGCCGAGCTACTTTTTCTAGCTACATTTAACATGCGCAAGAACTTAAGTTGAGCAAACAGAGTTATGCCGGAATAAACGGCTCAGGGTGAATACCAACAATGTGCGGAAGAGCACTGCATCAAGTAAATTTTTTTCATCAAGAAGTACGCCTGCAGGCTCGGAGTGAGCGAGTTTCAAATGCCCAGGAAAGCAACGAAAGGAGAGGTAACATGCGTTCCTGTGGCAGACTTGCAGACTGATTTACCCTGTAGATAATTGCATAAAGACATAAAACAGAAGGTTGCTGTGCTTGTCATCACCCCGCATATCTCGTTTTCTCTGTGGAACTAGATATTGTATTTGTCTTCCTATATAACGCGAGAGTGTTAGGACCCCATGGTGGAAAAAAATTCTGCGGGAAGCGCAGGCGCTTTCAGTTGTCAGTTGTGTGCATATAATCTGTGTTTTTTCAAATAAACTTTCAGTTGTTAGTAGCGCTTGTCCTTGTCTTCCTTCTCTGTTCTTGTTTCTAGTCGCAGCGCTGGTGAAATTTAAAAAAAATTCTCTGGCTTTGGCGACCGTTAGGAGCCTCAGCCTGAGCGGCTGGAGGAACCGGCCGCTCCGGCAACCTATGTGGGTCACCTAAGTCACGTGGCCTTATGGCGTGATCGCAACCTGCCGACCATATTGTGAGCAAATGGCCATTCTAGCTGGTGGCAGTTAATTTTATGATTGATGGCGGTAAGTTGTTCTGGCAGAGCGACCTGGGTCTCACATCCCACACCGGTGGAAGCACCTGTCATCGCAGGGCAGCAGCGCATCGCTAAACCGCTTCACCGCTCTGCCAGAAGTGGTGGGGGAATTCATAAGCAGAGATGCAACTACCTGTGGTGAGCAACCGTACCGCGCAAACGTGCCAGGTGCCGCACTGTCGTCGACTTCGGGTACTCTCTCCGTTCGCGAGTCAATAGAGCGTACAGTTTTAACAGCGATGCTGTTTACGCCGGAGGTTGTTCCGTTAGTCGTGCGCAGCGGATTGTTTGTCGTGCGTAGCAGCTTATTCGTCGTGTGCAGCGGTGTGGACCGGCGATAGGTCCACGCCTGACCAGCTGCTGACTGGAGGCACGACACAGGAGTCGGGAATGAGAGTGAATAGAATGTAATTACCAAATAGAAACAACACTTTCACCATGTCCTCAAGAATAGCACAGCATAGACACAGGACAGACGGGACAAATTTAAACTTTGACACACAGCATCCAATATGACATGTCAGAGGAAATACAAATACAAGGCACTTTTGAAGGAAAGGATTTAGGTTATAGTTCGTAAATGTGGGAGTAGCGGGGGCTTAGCTACTAAGGTGGTCTAGGTCCGATCCGAGAGGGGCTGTCGATGTCGGGTCCCCGGAGTCGCTATCCGTTCCCAGACACTTCGCGACGAGCCGACCACCTCTCGGCTGACACTTCACACACACGCGCGGTTAGCCAGCACACCACCACATCCAAGATCTCCACCTCGACTGCTCTCCGCCACATTCCACAGTTCCCCCGTAGTGTCCCCCTCTCCCTCTCACTGTCCCCAGACAGCCCGGGGCACGGGACCGACGAATCAGCGGCGGCGTCGAAACAAATAATCACTCCGAAACATCTCGCGCCGAGACCCCGGCTGGCCCCGCTGACTCCCGAACCGGAATTCCGCGTACAAATGGTCACTGGCCAGACAGCTGCTTTGTCACCGTCAGAGACCATACAGCGAAAAGTGTGTGCGTGAGGGGGGCGGGGCGGAGTGCGCCTAGTTATGCTTAGGACGTAGTCCCCGTCACCGGGCTCGACCTCCTCTGTTGAAAATCGCAATTGGCGAGAATTCTATTTCATAGGCCATGGATGGATTGATGGATAGGAGTGCCCCCTTTGAAACGGGGTGGTGGCAATTGCCACCATGCTCAGCTTTTCTTTCTTTATTATTATTTTTTGTTTACTTTGTTGGCAATTCTCATTAAGATTCGCCATCATCTTTACCTACGGTTTCCTACAATTCTAACCTTATGCCACTTCTCTGATTTTCAGCCACCAATCCTCCAATCGGTTTCTGGTAACTTCCACGGCAGATTTATTTACATGACCATTGTTATCTTTAAACCCTAGGGCCTCAGAAAGAGTGACTGTGCCTGCATCGACATCCGGATGGATACCATCACATTTGATTGTGAGATGTTGAATTGTTTCCACAGATCTACCACACACTGCACATATGTCATCGTCTTCGTTAAATTTCTTTTTGTAGCTGCGCGTTCTAAGACACCCTGACCTAGCTTCAAAAAGTAGGGCACTGCCTCTTGAATTATCATAGAAAAATTCTTTCCTGATCTGCCTTTCCCAGTATCGATATAGTTCTACACTATGTTTCTTTTCCATTGAAACCTACGGACGCCTGACGCCCCCTGTTGGAGCGGACGACAACTAATACAAAAAACAGACACCCTCGGGACCTTTGCGTCACCACGTGGTATAATAAAAGGAGCTGCACTCCGGCACCTGACGACATAGCGGCCGTTTCTCCAACGAAGAAAGATGGGGCTGCGAAAAAGAATCTCTCTCCCCAAGAGTTTCGAAACGCGGCGTGAAAGCCGACGTGCCGCTGCTCGAGAACGGATGCGACGAACTTCGGTCCAATAGAGAGTATCGTACTGCTGAGCATGCGTCAAGATGTCAGCGAGTTCCAACAAAGGATTCGAGTTCCGAGTGAGGTGAAGACGGACTGGAGGAAGAATTCCCCTGTGTAGACGACCAGGACGACGAATGAATGGTGGTACTGAAATAAACACTTGTACGTACTGATGACTGAGTGTTCGTTGATCTTGGGGGAGGGAGCGGGGGGGGGGGGGCACTATAGACGACAAAAGACAGAACGGACGAGTATAATCAGGGTTAACTTAGTCGAACCAAACTGAAACAGCATCGCTGTGTCATCAGTCAATGCTAACAAATTTATACCTTATCAGTGCCGTATTAATGTGTTCAAATATTCATTTTTTCCTAACACGATTAGTGACTGGAACCAGCTCCCGAATGAAGGGATGGATGCGCCTGATTTTGAAGACTCTGTTCAAAGCCTTGTTCGTTGAATTTATCTGAGCATTTTACTTGTTATCAAATATAGCCTACACTACTGTATGAGCTCTTCATATGTATTTTCTTTGTATTGTTCTACATCGTTATTGCACTCTTTTTATGTTTTCCAGTAATATTGATTTAGTGTTTTTTGTTGCTAACTGGTGTATTCATGAGCATTATGGCGAACTTTTTGCCATTGTGTGACACCCATGTACAGCCGGCCAAATCTTTAGCTGGCGTGCGTGACGGCCGCTTTTTCTGTGCTCCTGCGCTTTGTGACGAAGCCAACTAGCGGAAAGCTGTTTGGTTTGGTTTGGTTTATGGGGTTTAACGTCCCAAAGCGACTAAGGCTATGAGAGACGCCGTAGTGGAGGGCTCCGGAAATTTCGACCACCTGGGGTTCTTTAACGTGCACTGACATCGCACAGTACACGGGCCTCTAGAATTTCTCCTCCAAAGAAATTCTAGCCGCCGCGGCCGGGATCGAACCCGCGTCTTTCGGGTCAGCAGCCGAGCACCATAACCGCTGAGCCACCGCGGCAGCTAGCGGAAAGCTGTGTTGTCAGCGCTGTGTTGTCCATTTCCTCCTTTCTTCCGCTCTCTTCTTTGGCCTTCGGCATTGCGCTGTTTCAATCATATCATGTACAACCAACTCGCCCATCAGCTCGTGCTCTCAATATTTAGCACGGGCTTCGCGAGCCTGTGCTTAAATTTGATATTTTCGCAAGTTTTCTCCGTCATAAGCTACAGGAGCACGGAAAACGCGACCGTCGCACACGCCAGCTAAAGATTTGGCCGGCTGTGCTTAAACCCCCTACAATAATGCCTTCTGGCGATGTAGGTATTCTCAAATAAATAAAAAATAAATAAATAAATAAGTAAATAAATAAAATTAATGAATAAGCCTTACACTAGAGTGTAATCTCTCCTACAATTTTTCCCTTCATTCTATTAAGAATCTTTGTTTCAACGCAGGCCGTGGTTTCTCAAGTAGTGGCCTGCTAGCTACTTACCGGAACAACCTGTGTGGGCTTCATCCGACACCCCACTGGTCTGACGGCGATACCACTAACATGCGCACAAAGGTTGCTTAACGATCGCCGCCTCTACCAAAGGCACAGCTGCCGAGACCCAGTTGGATCGATTTCCCGAGCGTTTAGGGCCCATGATGGCCGAGTACCAGGGCGGGAGCGTGCTAGTACCTATTTTACTGGCAGGTAATCGGCGACAGCAGAGTATCTGCCGCGGCTGGTGCGGGTGCTCAAGCCACAACGTCATGCTTGGTTGGCAGTGGCGCCCGACATCCGCTGCGCCATAGGCTCCCCTTCCGGCTGGAGCCTCCTAAGCAGCGGTGCACCTGTCGATAGGACATCTGTACCATTTTGTGCCGGTGAGTTCCAGTCGGGTGCACCCAAGGGGCCCTCCTCCCACAACTCCCAGCTGGTTTCTCCGAGACCAGCGTATGTCCTGTTGGATACGTTTTGAGAAAGTTCTGCGCGCTGCAGCCCCGCACGAAGGACTCAGCACCAGGCCGGGGAGGGGGGGGGGTCTTGTGCCTATTTTACAGGCAGGTGCCCAGCGACATCCATGGCAAGTGTTTTCTGTAGCTGCGGAGGTGCTCTACGATACAGTATGCTGTCCATAGTCGGCAACAGGACCCCATCATACTTTTTGGCAACGGAGCTCAGAGCCACTACAAGCCCCCTTTCGAGACGTTACCTCCTTCGACTGCTGAGTCCCAAGCCAGGGGACGTCTCTATATTAAAAAAAAAATCTACAGCAGTAGGGACCGAATAACGTGAACCACGTGGAAGACGAATGCGGCAAGTCCGAAGCGACACACAGGCTTTGAGGCAAGCCGTCGCGGAGGGCTCCGGGCTAATTTCCGCCACCTCGGGATCTCTGATTTTTTTTTTAGATCGCGGTTCACACAGGTATCTTCGGAATTCACTGCCATTGAAATGCGACTGCCGCGGTCAGGATTCAATCCAGCAACCTTTAATTGAGCAGAGAACGACAATGGTTTATGGTTTCGCGTCCCAAAGCGACCCAGGCCGTGAGGTTCTGCGATTCTTTAGCGTGCACTGATATGTACATGGTCTCCTAAAATTTCGCCTTCATGGAAATTCGACGACCACGGCCGGGATCGAACCCGCGTCTTTCGGGTCAGCAGCCAAGCGCCATAACCAACCACAGAATCCTAGCGGTGGGACTAAGGACAACACAGTTGCTAGTACAAGCCAGCCCATGAAGATTTTTTTGTCTTTATTCGCAGTACACACAGTTCTTTATAGAAAATCATTTTAATATGTCGACCGAACTGCAGCACAACCTTCGGGTGTTATGTTTATACGGCCTTTCCGTTTCGAAGCCACGCGTGTGTTGTGGTCACTGGCTTGATCGGCGCACACTATATGCATTGGCAAAGAACGCTTGGCTACGCTGGCATTCAGTGGTGCTTCCAGTGATCGAAACTGAGCGCGCTCTGGAAAAGCCTGGGCAGTTGTCCTGGGACGCAAGCTGAGTGGTCGTGGAAAATCGAGCCGCGCCAAGCGAACGGGGCAGCTTGCCAGAATTTTATCATGTTCTGGGCTGTGTCGTATCGTCCAAGTGCGCATTCTTATTTAGTGCTTTTTACTACGGAAAGTGCCATCCGCACAAACCATGCTCTCTGTCATAAACAAATGATTGTGTAGTGCATCTTTCGGGGCCACCTGTTGGACATTTAAGCCGTGCACTTCATCACAGCAAGCGAGGAAGAAATGAGAAGTTAGACTTCTTTTGCGCCAAGTTAAGTCAGCGATGTTGTGTTTGTGCGAGTGGGTAGGTAATAACAAAAAAATGAAGTTGAATATCTCCCCTGTACATTATTTCCGCTTTTGTGAGGACACAACCACAACACATTCAAAGAAAGTAATAATCATGCGGTATAAGTACTTTGAAAAAAAAAAAACAGTGTGCCCGTATCAAAACCTGCTGGCTGGCTTCTGCTGGCGTCGGCCGTATAGCTCACAGGAGTTTTCGAAAGCAAGTTTATGGACGAATTACCGAGCTGTGAATTGTGTCATGTACTATCACAGACAAAAGTGGCGTACTCCACTCAGCCGGAGCCGGAGCAACGGAAAACTGCGGCATTTTGGCGAGCTAAAGCTAGAAACACTGAAAATAGCCTAGCTACATCCCCGCTGATAACAAACGTCACGCAATGGCTGTCTCGATCCCTCATTCCGAGTGCAGGTGGCGTTGCAACGCAGTTTTCCGTTGCTCCGGCTCCCGCCGCGAGGAATATGCCACTTTTTCCCCCGATAGTACATTCCTCGACTTTAGTGCTTGCACCTTCGGAACCACTCAAAGCCATTCTTCAAGCACACGACGATATGCAACAGCGTTCATTGCGTTCTCCCCATCGCTTCTTTAGATATCCGTGCCGTGTGTTTTGTTGAGATATGCGTAACTCGTGAGTATATTGCTGTTTTCCTTAGTATTAAACTCGTGAACAAAGTTCCTTAACTACGTCTAATAGATCACCTCTTCTTTTGCTTTAGGCACATCTAATGGCGTGATTCTTCGTACTTGGCTGTCGTTTTCTCTGGTGCATCATCGAATACTATATGCTAACTTTGGCGGCCCATAGCGAGGTGCAATGCCATCATATTTCCAAATCATTTGTAACTCTGTGCGAAATCTAATGCGGGGTCATTGTTTTCTTACATAATATATTTTTATTTTTAAAACTGTGAGAGATGCATCAGTGCGGTCAGTTAAGCTGAAATGCATTGCAATCGGGACATTAGATACCTAATAAGGATCAATCATCAGACGAATGATCATCAATACCAGCCTTACAAGGCGCACTGCAGGGAAAAGGCCTCTTCCTTATTTCTCCAGTTAAACTTGTCCAGTAGAAGCTCAGGCCACCCTATCCTCGAAAACTTCTTAATCTCATCCGTCCATCTCACTTTCTGTCACCCTCTTCTACGCTTGCCTTCTCTTGGAATCCAATTCATTACTGCTAAGGACCATCGGTTATCTTGCCTTCTGATTAGGTGCAGTGGTCAAGCCATTTCTGCCCCTTGATTTTCACTAGGATGTCCTTAACCCGCGTTTCCTCTCTGGCCCAACATTAAAATGAACCCATCAACATTTAAAATGAGCCCATATTTCAGTAATAAATGTGGCCGCACGGTCGGACGTCAAATATACGCGTCTAAAATTTGTAAACTTGGGTTTCGGTAGCTAATTAAAAAACGACGTCACTGTGCTTGGGAATTGTCGTCGAAATCAAGTTAACTTTTTCAACATCGTTAAATGCAACTTCTCTTTTTTTTTAGTGCACAAGAAGTACGAGAGGCGCCATTTTGTAAATATTAGATGAGGGAACACCAGCTGAACACGCGTTCAGAAATGTATCTTTCGCTTTTGATATTTCGAACTCCATTGCCGATCAATAAAATTTAAAAACACGGGCCAGCCATGATCTTGACGGCAATCCATTTCGCGATATAAGCTTGCTCCCTGAAATCAAGAATGAAAAAGTTAATTACTTAGTTTGAAATAGCAGTCTATATATTGCTCCATTTCAGGTGCGCGCAATGCCCGGCTCGCTGTGCAGTCCATCTCAACTGATCTCTCCATTGTCTCGCTCACAGTTTTAAATACAAAAATCTGCCAATGCTGAAAAAACATCCAGAACATTTATAAGTGGCCTGGACATTTGTTTTCACTTTCCAGCGGTCTGTTCACTTAGCTTTCTTTCGTGTGTCTAACTTCTGCAGCGGGCTTTCTGAAACACGTGAGACTCTGTGGTGACGGCATATTGAAGAGTTCCAGGTACAGTCTTTGTCAAAAGTAACCAGGCTGCATGGTTTGCTTCTGATTTGTATAGTAGAGCCTTTACGGCTTTTCCTAAGGTCGAAAAGTTGTCTGAATGTGAGGACAGGGGTTCTCCTTACCATACAAATATTTAGAGCTTCAGGGATGGCATAATAGTTGAAATATACGACTGAGAAGCAAAACCATGCATCCTGGTTACTTTTGACAAAGACTGTACCTATTTTCTGTTCGAAACTTACTACCACCGAATGGTAACAGCTTTTCACGAGTGCAGCCTTAATACTCGTGGATGCGATGCCTTCTTTATCAGCCTATGTTGTTGCTGCTGAAAGGAGACTTTCTTCGACCTCGGGTTGTGCGTCCAGCATAAGCATGGCTTTTAAATTTATTAAGGGGCTAAATACATTTTATTGTGCCGCTGGAAAATTCCCGAATAAATTCAACCTGTACACAACAGCACTGCGAGCAACTCGATCACACGGAAAACTGCAAGCCATGCTCCTAGACATACACACTTTTGGCAAGCATGCGTGTAAAACCTACTCCATGCAAAAGCAATGATTACTTGTAATCTTCGCCCTCAGGACCCCTTCTCAAGTAAGATATTCCTAATGCCGAGGCACACTTGGGAGTGCCGTGCAATGCGCAGGTTCGGTTGCATTTCTCTCAATTCAGAATGCGATATGTCCCTTTTGCCTGATATCTTCTTGTGGACTTCTTCCACCGAAATTAAATGAGGCAAATTGCATAAAGGAGAAAATATATAAACGAAGTCAATAATGTATGAAACCAAGTAGCAAAACGGTATGTTTTTTCTTAATTTATAATTTGGGATTGCGGTGAGCGGGGTAATAAATATCGAATAATTTTATCGCTTAGTAGAACGCAGGCTTCATCCATATATATGCAATAACGCATCCCTTAGTTCCCTTCGCTTGCTTACTCTAAAGGACGAAAGTAATTTTGAGGAAATGTGCGCTCCAAGTACTCCTGAGCAATTAAGCCGGCGTTTTTCGGGCTGACTTATTTACTTCGTTTCCGCTTCGCAGTGACAACAAATGTGTAGCCTGCGCCACACGGTTGTCTACTTAATTGTCTCAAAGAAAAATATTGAGAAATCAGGCACCATTGTCTTACGTTTGAGAGGAGGTGTAGAGTGTGATGCACTCAGATCTGGTAGAATTTCCTCGCTGCATTACTGGCGAAGATCACAGCTTCTTAAAGCAAAGATACATTGCGCATACCAAGTTACCGCGCACAGGATATGCGTCCTTGATTCTTGTATTCCTCGTAGTGTAGCTTACAGAGGTCAGGTTTCCTGTAAGGAGGGATTAATCGTAGTAATTGTGGTCTTTCTCGCGAATTTAGCGAGCTTTTGTATATAATTTGAGAGAATATATATAGAAGAGAAAATTCCCTGTTTTATTCCCAGTTCCATTTCTGAAGATATTTCTTGGAACTAATAGAACTAACGCATGCATTCACACAAACTTTGGCCTCAATGATAGAGTACGAAAAGTGAAGAGGTCACAAAAATTATGATGTTTTCAACAATTGAGCCCGCTTACAATAGTTTTCAAGGTCACGCGAATGTGCTTGTTCTATCCGTGGTTCCCAGAAAGTGCACTTCTCATTTTACGTTCTGAAATATCAAGTCCAACGAACTTCCAAACGTTCTTTATACGCGTTGACTTTTGAAAGGTGACCTCATCACGGCGCTAACGAAGCCTCTAAGAATGGTCAACTTTATGCTCCAGCTATTTTAGGAACAGAATATAACTAATCGCTGTTAAAGCATCCAGGGCTACCGGTGGAAGGTGGCGTTCCTCCTCATCGTCATCATTATCTGTGCAATGGGGCAGCGCTCATAATACGCGAGGATTAACCGTTCATTGTTTTACTTTATGAACGAAGTTATCTGAGGCGAGATAATGTCTGGCCATCTGTGCATCAAGAACGCATTGCTACAAAACCACATGCGTCTAATTTCAGTTCTTTCTTGCCCGGAAAACAATTTTCTGTGGAAGCGATTCCTGATTGACTCGGCTGAAGTCCCAGCCATATGGTCTTAATAAATATATTTCTCAACAAACAAACATTTCAGAACTTAACAGCGACATCTGGTGCGTAAATAGCTATAAACGTCAGCAGCGCCATTCGCTGACCAGACTGGACATCTTGAGTGTGTGAATGACGCCCTTGTCCGGTCTTAGGGTCTTGCACTTGTGATTTAGTGCTGAGAAGAATGTCGCAACAGCCGAAGAACGCAACACGTGATACGTTGCAATGTTGTCAAGCATGGGTTCATGCTCGTAATTGTTTCGCCATGGCGTAGTCAAACTCAATAGGCTGCTCAGTGAGACGATCGTTCAGTGGTACCAATCGCGTCATTGTATCTTTGGGGCTTGGTTGCACGCTCGTCGAATAAAAACAAAAAGTCACCCATCCCGCAGGCTTGCGTGTCCGGCCTGTTGCGTCAAAAAACGTACCTCTCAGAGCATTGTACTGTCCTAGGCTTGCCGAGGATAAAACGATGCAGGTCTTGCCTTTCGAAGGATGCGTTTTCGACGAAAGCATTTGTTACAGCATTGCAATGTTCAGTGCAATATATCGCCATTTTATTGCATTTCTGGGTCTAAGCGTTGTTTCGGGGGAGGGTGTTACGGGTGCCTGGAGGCTTTCTTCCATCACCGCGCTACCCGAAATTCAGAGTTTTTTGTCTGCGGGGCCCAGTTTATGGTGCCCCCTTGTTCGTTTTAACGAAGCTAGCCGCCACAGTTGGTAGTATCTAAAACGGTGACCCATTGCCATAATGCATGTATTTTAAGGTAGGACCGCCCTTGTTCGCATTAAGCGAGCGCTCGCTATAACTGCGGTTGTTTTAGGTGGCCTTGACTGTTGTATGAATTCACACTGTTATGCAGGCCTTTCAGTGAAGGTAAAAAGGAACAGGCGGCCACCAGCTGGCCTAAGTGGATAGGAATGATTGAAATTGATACGGTTGAGCCTTAGTTGAAACCTTCCGGTTCTTGGGTTCCTCGCATTGCCCGGCATAAATCATGAAGTTTTATTTGCTCTCGAGACGCCACGCTGTGACATGTATGCAGGCAACACTTTATCACCTCGTAATTTGCTAGTCGTCACAAGTTGTGCTAACATTTTGTGGTGTAGACCAAGTCTAAACACGTAACCAAAAACTTCTGGATATTAGCAATAAAATTTTAATTTTCATGAAGCGCTGCTGGTCTCACTTTGAGAGACCCTCCAAAATTTTGTAAATAGCCCTCAAAACTGATTTCAGCAAGTTATTAAGAATAAGATCTGCATGAAAACTGCGTTTTCCGCCTGTTCTTACCCTTGTGAGTAGCGAGCCATTAGTTTATCAAGATATTTTTCTTATAACAATGCACAAGGCCAAATATAGAAGCAAACGTGCAGAGCAAACGATAAAGCATCACTTTTCATTGTTGAAGGTAGAAGCGAAGGAATATAGCTGACCCTTAAGCACAACGTACACGCCTATTGACGTAACCAATGTGTGCAAAAACATTCCACAATACGCGCGGAAAACGAAAATAAAGTGCTTTCTTTTCTTTGACAATTGCAGGAGCACAACATTCTACACAACTGGAGCGCGCGCACCTGCTTGGCACACACGTGGTCATACCTGCTATAAAAGGTCACTGAGCGAAGCAGTGAGCAATACAGACAGAATATATTCTTTAGAAAAACGTCCACGTTGAAAAATGCGCAACCTGCTAGTGATCACATTTGGACTCGTGCTTGTCATTTTTGCACATTCAACGGCTGCCTATCGACGACGACACGGTGGTTTTGTAAGTGTTCTATATTCTAGCCCAGTCATTGCGCATCTTTTAGTGAACATAGCTCCAAAATCCTCCTGCTTCTTTCATATGGCGGGGGTTACCCATAGAGACTCAGCTGAAACTATGTCTCGACTGCTAGCTGCCATGCCATCTGGGATTTTGTGAAGGGCTGTAATACTGGTCTGTATACCCGATAGAGGAAAACGACATATGTCTGCGAGATAATAGAGTGACTTTCAACTTCTTGTTGCTGCCTCCGGCGTTCAATGCCTGCCTGTGTGACTGTCAAAACTGGCGTATGCCTACTAAGCAAGACTTCTCCCCTGGTACTTGCAGTCTTCGAGAACCCTGCGTATCCAGTTGTTCTGGGGTGCGGCTAGTTTAAAACAGCTGGGATGGGGTTTCATTTCTTCACTGCAAAGCCTGCCATAACAAAGGTTGCCGACTGAAAGCATAGTCCTGTAGCACCGTCTACGGGGTCGCAGCCGCAGCATTTATATCAATCAGGCGCTCTGTCGTACGCGACCGCGATTTCGTTTCTCACCACGTTCTCAGAAAAAATTGGAGGGGACACTTAATCTCCGCCATAAGGGTATGACGTGATAGCGTCATTTTTTCCCATATATGCAGAAGATTATTCTCTACTTTGCCTCTGGAGTCCTCATACCCCTCTTGGCGCAATGGTGCAGCGGTTAACGATGCGTCATTGCCCTGCGATAGCAAGTGCTCCCAACGGTGGGCCTTGTGCATCTAAGGTTCCCTAGCGACCAATCATTAATTTAACTGCCACGTGCCAAAGTGAGCGGTTTACTCAATAATCCTGTGGGCAGGTTGCGAAGACGCCGTTTGGTCACGTGACCTAGGTGGGCCATCTGCCCCCTACGCTGCTCTCGGGGCACCACCTTCCACAGTCATGGTCGTGATATTTCGCTCGCAACGCTGACGCCGACAACGCCAACACCAAGTTTTCTGGACAACGGGCGTTTAAATCTCTGGCGTTAAAAGCATTAAACCCTCACTCTGACTTAGAGAAGCAAACTATGTAGTAATGCTTAACGTTCCTTTTCAACAGTGGTGTCAACCGAATTAGATAAAGCTTTCGTCAACGATTCCAGGTTCGAAACAGCCCCGCAAGTTTCATGATTAACTGAAGCGTTTTCTGTCTGGAGCTCTGTTTCTTTTAGAAGTCTACGTTTTTCACTCTAACTTCCGTGACTACCTCGTGACCGCAATATGGCGAGCACCTCAACAAGGCCTCTCAAATGGTCTCCTCAGTGTAGCTTGCTAATATTGTATCCACTCCTTCTCCTCCTGTGGGCATATCTTGGGAGATGTTCAGTTTGGGACATTCCTTTCCCCAGGAAAACGTGAAATTAGTGAGAGCCCAGCTTCAGCAACATAGCCTTCGCGCTGCTCTTTAGCCGGAGCTACTAGAGTGTGCGACATGGGCTGAAAAATAATCCAGGACCACGAGTTCAATATGCTGCAACACACATTTTTTCCGTTTAGCAGTCCTTGGTCTTCCCAGTTTCTACTGAAAAAAAAAAAAGACTGCGCCAAGCAGTTTTGCGTGGATTACCGACGATTGAACTCCATCACTTGCACCGTTGGGTACTCCGGGCTGGGTGTGGAAGATGCATTGGACCAACTTGAAGGAGCCAGCTATTTCTGAACGCTACGCCTTTTCTGTGTCTACTGTGAAATGTCAGTGGACCTGCATGACACCGAGAAAACATGTACATCTGTAAGGAGATAGCGCCACCCAGCGGCGTTCGTGAGGAGAAGAAGACAAAGCACGAGGAGCGCGTGCGGAGGGGAACGCGGGACAGGTCGAAGAGGATTACGTGGCAGAGAAGAGAAGAGCGCGGTGGGCGACGGACGTGGACGAGTTCTGCTGGCTCCCCGAGTTCCGGGCTTGGGCCTCAGCCGCAGACGTCCGGGCCACCAGACCTGGACATCCATCGTCGAGAGCCTCAACCACCAGGCCCAGGCGCCACTCTTCTCCGTCCATCCGTCAGCTGCTCCACACAGGCCGCTTCTGGCGCCTACGTGACTTTTCCGGGATACCAGACCTGGAAACCGTGCCGGGAGCCCACAGACGCCGACGCTGCGGTAGCGTTGCATCAACATTGGAACGCCCAGAGACTCCCTGACTGCCCGACACCCAGCCAGTCCTCCCCGCTCGTTGCTCGAATAAGAGACAAGTAGTGTGACTTTCCTCTTTGACTTTCTTTTCCCTGTATTGTCCGTAAGCATTTTGTTCTGTTCCCCCGTGTGTTTTTCCCGTGTGTTGTTGCGTTGCTCTCTTGTTCCTTTCCTTTTTTCTCGCTCATATTGAAATTGGTTTCCTTTCCGATAAAAGCCGCCTCGTTTATTGTTTGTACTTTTGTGTTTGTTTAAAATAAGACCTGCAATCTTCACACAGATTCTCACAACATCATACCTGACAGAGGGTACAAGTTTAAACATCTCAAATTTGGCCTCTTGAGTTCACCGGCCGCGTTTCAGCGCCATCTCATTATAGTATTAGGACATCTGAACCGAACAACTGCCCTTGTATATCTTGACAACATCACCACGTACACGGCCACGTACAAACTCCAGTGCCGAGTCAAACAGGTTCGCGAAGTCACAGGAACAACTTTTAGTTGTCTGCACTTGTCTCTTAGGCGTCGCGCGAGATCCCATATACCCAGCCAGAAGCGTTGTGAACGCACAGAACTGGTGCGCAGTTGCCTTCATTTGGCGGGTATCCACATCACTTTTGTTTTTATCAGAGTCCAGTGGCGCGCCGTTCCCCCTCACTTCATGTTCGTAGTGTTTATTTCGAGTGTGCGCACCGCGCAGTCTTTGCTGTCACCTATGTGTGAGTGTCTCTGCTGTTTGTCTGTGGTCTTTTTTTTGCTAGCTGTCTCTGTGCACAGTTGAATGCTATAAGAACACGCGAGTAAATTCAATACGATAATTTTTCACAGAACCGGCCCCTGGTCGAAAGGTCGAATAAATGCGTCGTTTTTTTCAGTGCTACGTTTTTTTAATGGTCATTTCTCTTTGCATTTAGTTTTCACCAGCTGAGTAACAATTTCTGATATTTGACCTCTTAAAGAAGAGGGAGATACGCCGGTGTTCTTTGTTGAGCTGTATTGTATAGCTGAGTAGTGCGCAGTAGATGTAGGCGACACGATGGTTCGACAGGATGTCGGCAAGAGCTTTTAGGAGACAAAATATCTGATTAAGGAGCGATAAAACATGAAAGCATCAAACCGTACAAATGGAAACGAACTGAAAGAGTCATTGCAGTTCATCATTAAGCATACGGTAACCGTCATAATGAAGTTTCATATGGAGATAATCGAGCATGCTCGAAAGAACTGAAGTAGCCTAAAAGCGGTCAAATGGAAACTGGACGCAGGCAAAAATCAGATGTACGCGTAAACAGACAAAGAGGGCTATGTCATCATGGATAGGATATCCAAAATAGCTGAAGATTTTTATACTGTAAGATGGGTACTGGGATGGTTAGAGTACTGTGCGCCGGCGGTAGACACAGAGACACAGGCCTCGTAGACACAGAGGTCGAGCACCACGAGCACACACACAAAGCGATGGCAATGCCGCTCAACACAACGGTAAGAAGTTCGTCGTCGTCTTCGCTTGAACAGGAACTTCTTCGTCGTTACAACTGCCCCTCGGGGAGAAGAGGAGCCATCCTGGCGACTTACGGCGTAGGTGGGACGGCCGGGTCATAATACGGCTTGAGGCGCTGGACGTGAACAGTCTCGCGTCCGCGCCGGCGAAGATCAGGAGACGGCATCAGCGGTTCCACCACGTAATTAACAGGCGAGGTGCGTTCCACAACTCGGTAGGGGCCGTGAAACTTTGAAAGAAGTTTCGAGGAGAGGCCCGGAGTACTGGATGGAATCCAGAGCCACACGAGGCTACCAGAAGAAAAGTGCGGGGACGTGTGATGGCTGTCGTGGCGGGATTTCCGACGGTATTGGGCCTCAGTTGTGAGAGAACGGGCGATTTGGCGACACTCTTCTGCGTGTCGTGCAGCTTGCGAAATAGGAGTACACTCAGATGCGTCAGGCTGGTATGGGAGAATGGTATCGAGTGGAGCAGAAGGATGACGGCCGTAAAGAAGATAGAACGGTGAGAAGCCGGTAGTCGACTGCGTTGCGGTGTTGTAGGCGTACGTCACATACGGAAGGACGAGATCCCAATTGGAATGGTCTGATGAGACGTATATAGAGAGCATATCACCGAGGGTGCGGTTAAATCTTTCTATAAGGCCGTTAGTTTGCGGGTGATAGGCAGAGCTTGTTCGGTGAATGATGTTGCACTGGCGGAGCAAGGCTTTGACGACATCCGATAAGAAAACGCGGCCTCTGTCACTCAGCAGTTCGCGCGGTGCGCCGTGGCGAAGAATGAACCGTCGCAAAATGAAGGAGGCTACGTCAGACGCTGAGGCGGATTGAAGGGCGGCGGTTTCTGCATACCTCGTCAAGTGGTCAACGGCGACGATAGCCCAACGGTTACCGGCTGCAGTGTAGGGAAGAGGTCCATACAAATCAATGCCTACGCGGTCGAATGGGCGCGGTGGGCAAGGTAGCGGCTGCAACTCGCCTGCAGAACGGTGAGCAGGGGGCTTGCGACGTTGGCAGGGCAGGCAAGAGCGGATGTGCTTAAGGATGAAGTTATACATTCCGCGCCAGTAGTAACGCAGCCGGATCCGATTGTATGTTTTGAAGACTCCTGCGTGTCCGCATTGTGGGTCAGCGTGGAAATAATCACAGACTTGCGAGCGGAGATGGCGAGGAACAACTAGTAACCACTTGCGACCATCGGCGCTGTAGTTGCGGCGGTAAAGGAGATTGTCACGAATGGCGAAGTGAGAAGATTGGCGACGGAGAGCGCGTGATGGAGAAGCCGCCGTAGGGTTAGAGAGGAAACCAAGCAGAGACGCAATCCAAGGGTCCATGCGCTGCGCTGAAGGCATGTCGTCGATGTGAAGCAACGGAGGGAGTCTTCGAGTGTTGAGAGGCCGGCGAGCTCAACCGGAAGGGGGCAGCGAGAAAGGGCGTCGGCATCTTGGTGCTTGCGTCCGGAGCGATAAACTACGCGGGCGTCGTATTCCTGCAGACGAAGAGCCCATCTTGCGAGGCGGCCGGAGGGGTCTTTCAGTGAGGATAACCAGCAAAGCCCATGGTGGTCCGTCACGACGTCAAAGGAACGACCATAGAGATAAGGGCGGAATTTGGTAAGAGCCCAAACGATAGCCAAACACTCTTTTTCCGTTACTGAGTAATTGGACTCTGCCTTCGTCAGGGTGCGGTTTGCATAGGCGACAACGTACTCAGCAAAGCCAGGTTCGCGCTGCGCGAGTACTGCCCCGAGGCCAACACCACTGGCGTCGGTGTGGACCTCGGTAGGGGCCGTCGGGTCGAAATGGCGCAGGATAGGTGGTGCGGTGAGGATGCGGCGTAAGGTATAAAACGCGTTGTCGCATGCGGGTGACCACTGTGAAAAGTCGGAGCTGCTGGATACGAGTTGTGTTAAAGGGGCAGCAATCGATGCAAAGTTGCGAATAAACCTACGAAAGTAGGAACACAGGCCAAGGAAGCTGCGCAGTTCTTTGACAGATGTAGGCTTGGGAAAAGCAGCGACCGCACGAAGTTTGGCTGGGTCTGGAGAAACGCCTTCCTTGGAGACAACGTGCCCTAAGATACGAGCGGCAGTTTACGAGTGGCAAAACGGCATTTCTTCAAGTTTAGCTGCAAACCGGCCTCAGAAAGGCAGTTCAAGACGTGCCTCAGGCGATGGAGGTGGGTGTCAAAGTCCGCAGAAAAGACGACGATGTCGTCGAGGTAGCAGAGGCATACCTTCCATTTTAATCCCCGCAAAATGGTGTCCATCATCCTCTCAAATGTTGCAGGCGCATTACAAAGGCCGAAAGGCATAACTGTAAATTCGTATAAGCCGTCGGGGGTTACAAAAGCGGTTTTGGGGCGATCGGCCGCTTCCATGGGGACCTGCCAATATCCGGAACGAAGATCGAGGGAAGAAAACAGTTCGGCCCCTTGCAAACAGTCCAAAGCGTCATCGATGCGCGGAAGAGGGTAGACATCCTTCCGCGTAATCTTATTAAGGCGGCGGTAGTCGACACAAAATCGGATGGAGCCGTCTTTCTTCTTGACCAGCACAACAGGCGAAGCCCAAGGGCTACTGGAGGGCTGGATCACGCCGTCTTGGAGCATTTTATCAACTTGCTCTTCGATAGCATGGCGCTCGGTGGCAGATACACGATAGGGGCGCTGCCGCACTGGTGCGTGGTTGCCGGTGTCGATACGATGGGTGACCGTTGAAGTTTGGCCCAAGGAACTCCGATGACAGTCGAAGGAGGAGCGGAACTGGTGAAGGAGGTTAAGAAGCTGCGTCCGTTGCGGGGAAGGAAGATCGGTGGCGATAGAGGGAAGGAAGAGGTCTGTAGCGGAGGAATCAGGCGCAGAAGATGGAGGGCTGAGCGCAGTCATGGCTAGATGAGGTGAATCGGCGGGGTCCTCACAGGTGAGAATGGACGCAATAGATTGTACACTGCCGAGACATTCGCCATGGCGCAAAGCAGTAGGGAAGGAAAACGGGTTAGAGACCCATAGCACGGAGAGGCCAGCAGAAATAGTGAGCACAGCGTAGGGCAGCGGGAGGGACTTGCGGCGCAGGAAAGTGCAGGCCGGCGTGAAGAGAACAACGTCATCACAAACAGAGTCACAAGAGATGCTTACAAGCGCAGTGGAGCTGGGAGGAAGGACGATGTCTTCGGTGACGACGGCTTTAGCGCAGGGAACAGAAGGAGCAGCGTCTGGCGAGACATTAGGCAAAGCGGAGAACCCAACTTCTGCGCGAGCGCAGTCGATGACAGCTTCGTGACGCGACAGGAAATCCCACCCTAAAATTAAAGAATGTGAGCAAGAAGGCAGCACGACGAACTCGATGTAGTATAGTGTGTCCTGGATTCGAACTCGAGCGGTGCATGCTGCTAACGGCGTAATCGGCTGTGCGCTGGCCGTGCGCAGCGTTAGTCCCGAAACTGGCGTCTTAACTTTCTTTAAAGAAGAACATAACTTTTCGTCCATTACCGAAAGCGCTGCACCGGTGTCTATCAGAGCCATCACAGACACGCCCTCAACAAAAACATCAATAAGATTCGCAGGTGATCGATGAGGTCTTCGAAATTTCGACGGGGGCGCAGTTCTTGCCTCCGGAACTGCGGCGCCTAGTTTTCCTGCTGAGAAGAATCAGGGCGACGTCGCATGGGGGAGATAGAGCGGCGTCGTGGCGAAGGGGAGCGGCGGCTGGAGAGGGCTGAACGATCAGGGGAGTAAGGACGACTTGGCGTTTGGTCGACAGCCTCAGAATATTGACGGGTTGGAGGCCAGTACCCCGAAGATTGCGCGCGTGGTGCTGGCGCTTGGAGATGGCGACGGCAGTAGCGCGCGACGTGGCCAGGCACTCCGCAAGTGTAGCATACAGGACGGTTGTCACTCGTGCGCCACGGATTGCTTGCTCTTCGAGCTGGTCGCAGGGAAGGTGAAGACGCTTGCACAGGCACGTACATTGTAGGATAGGACGACGGCGGGGGCTGTACTAGAACGTCGGCGTAAGTCCGAGGACCGGCTACAGGTCTTGGGGCGACGTCGGCGCAAGGCATGGGACTGGTGACAGACCTTGGAGCAGCATCGGCGTAAATCAAAGGTGCGGTGACAGGTGGCGGAGGATGGAAGGATGGAAGCGCCTCAGTAACCTGGTGTTGTATGGCCTGTCGAAGAGCCGGGGCCAAATGAGGCGGCGCCTGTTGAGGGCTAGGCAGAAGAGAAAGTTGCCGAGCTACCTCTTCACGGACGAAATCTTTGATTTGCTGCAGCATAGAGGTGTTGTCAGCTGCAGACGCCAGTCCAGAAAGCGATTCAACCTGGGCTTGGTGTTGCCGAGTCAGTAATCGCTGTTTGCGCAGCTCCTCGAAGCTCTGGCAGAGCGTGAACACATCCTTAACGGTGCGCAAGTCGCGGGCCAATAGCATCTGAAAGGCATCATCGTCGATACCTTTCAAGATGTGTTTTATCTTGTCGGCTTCGGACATGTTCGCATTGACACGTTTGCATAAGTCAATGACTTCTTCTATATAGCTGGTGAAGCTTTCGCCGACGTGCTTCGAGCGTTCACGCAAACGCTGTTCAGCGCGAAGTTTACGGACAGTGGGGCGACCAAAGACTCCGGCAAGCTTCGTTTTGAAGGCCGCCCATGTTCGGATGTCTCCCTCATGGTTCCGATACCAGAGGTTAGCGACCCCCGTTAGATAAAAAATTACGTTGTTCAGCTTCGTATCGTCGTCCCATCTATTGTACAGGCTCACCCGTTCGTATGACGCGAGCCAGTCTTCCACGTCATTCTCATCGGCTCCGCTGAAGATTGCCGGATCTCGCTGGCGAAGGGAGCCGGCGCAGATGAGAGCTGGTCCCGTTTGCACAGATTGGGTTTGGGCGTCTTCTGGCATTTCAAGAGTGGGAAGAGTGCGGTTACGCAGCTCCACGATGCAGATTTCTACCCCGCGACTCCACCAAATGTAAGATGGGTACTGGGATGGTTAGAGTACTGTGCGCCGGCGGTAGACACAGAGACACAGGCCTCGTAGACACAGAGGTCGAGCACCACGAGCACACACACAAAGCGATGGCAATGCCGCTCAACACAACGGTAAGAAGTTCGTCGTCGTCTTCGCTTGAACAGGAACTTCTTCGTCGTTACAATACAAATATATAGTATACAGCCAATGTACTTATAACGATAACCAGAGATGCTGTAGCGCACTGCAATGGGACATCCTTTAGTAAAGAAAGAGGACTAAAGAAATCCTTAGGAGCAGTGCATAGGGCAAAAGCAGCTGGTGAGTATCAGGTAACAGCATATCCGTTGAATGACGGTGGGGAAACTGTGCTATAAGAACTAGTCATCCTCTATACGCAATGCCTTATGACGTTGCAGTGTATCGAAGCTTGGAACAGTTCTAGCATCATCTTAATCCACCAGAAAGAAGACATGAAGGACTGGAAAACTTAAGATTGATCAGCTTACTGTCCGTTGCCTAGAAAGTAATAATTAGGATAAGCGCCAATAGAGCCAGAACCACCTTAGACTTCAATCAATCAAAAGATCAGGCATTCATTCTTAAAGGCTACTTGACGATAGACCGTATTCACACTACCAATCTGGTGATACAGGAATGCCAGATTATAATCAACTCCGATGTATATTCTTTTTAGTTAACGAGAAAGCAACTGACTCAGTCGAAACCTCGGGAGTCATGCAGGCATTGCGTACTCAGGCTGTAGATGAGCCGTATGTAAAATTTTGGAAGATATTTAAAAAGGCTGCAGAGCCGCTGTTGTCAGTGTGTCAGGTCGAAAGACAGGCTTTCGCCATTGCAATTTACCACATGTTTACTGCAGGTATTCAAAGGCCTGCATTGGTAGCAGTTTGGTATGAGACTTAATGGAGAATGCCTTACTAAGATGAGACTCATTGATAACATTGCTTTGCGAAGTACTGTGGTCATGAATTGCGAATCATTATCGATTACTTAGAAAGGCAGAAGAGAACAGTGGATCTAAAATTGATATGCAGAAAATGAAAAAAATTTTTAATAGTCGGGGACTTGTAAGCAAATATAACTTGTTAGAGCAGGTAGTGACCGCTGGTCTGGATCACGGGAGGGAAATAATTAGAACAATAAATGTCGTGCAGTGCGTTTGGGCTGTTCGGTATACTTTTGGCTCGGGCGCAAATATGGCCGACGAAAAGGTAAAATATGTGGAAGAATGATTACCTATGTTTCGGCCCCGGGACGAAGGCCGATGTCGTGACCGAAACGTCATCTGTTCGTTGTTTCCCACGTCTTACCGTGTTTTCTTCCATGTTTGTGTGTATGCACCTACGTGTATGTATGTATGTATGTATGTATGTATGTATGCATGCATGCATGCATGTATGTATGTATGTATGTATGTATGTGTGTGTGTGTGTGTGTGTGTGTGTGTGTGCGTGCGTGTGTGCGTGTGTGTGTGTGTGTGTGTGCGTGTGTGTGTGCGTGTGTGCGTGTGTGTGTGTGTGTGTGTGAGAGAGAGAGAGAGAGACTTTAATGAAGAGCAGAGAATTTAGCCGGCGTTTAAAAATCGCTGACATGCTACTCTGCGTAGGGAGGGGAATTTGGGAGATAAAGCCAGAAGGAGAGCAGCGTGGAAGAGGTAAAAAAAAAACGAAGATGAAATGCGGCCATGAAATGGGTACTAAGGATGCAACGGCGAGTATTGATGTAACCTATGGAATAATGGAGTGCATAGTCCGTCAAATCTGGAGTAGCATGCCAGGCATATAACCAGGCAGACCTCTCCATTATCCATTAAAGTCTCTTTCCTTTCTTTCCTAGTCCGTCAAATGTGCTGACGAAGTTCACTGCATGAAGAATGCATGAAGTTAACGTGCAAGTGAATTTAAAGCTTATCGAGATGTCCAATGTCTTTTAAATATGTGAATAGAAAGTTCATTGCAAGTCTCTGTTGCCTAAGGCAGGCAAGGGACCTAAAACTTTGTCCATTGTTAGGGGCACTGAGCAGAGCTTCTGCATGCAATGTTCATAGTACGCACGCTCGTTAGCATACGCAGGGCACTCAAGCAAGATATGTTCCACAGTTTCTATCGAGGCACAGTTGTCACAGTGCGGACTGTTCATTTGTCTAAAACGGTATCGTAAGCCGTTTGTATATGCAGCATTCAGACGAAGTCGATGATAGTGTTTCCAGATGTCGAGGAATTCTGGTTGAGAGTCTTGATTTAAGATGTGGGTCGATTGAGTGAAGAAATTGGTACTGATGTGTCGGCAAACTCCAAAGCCGATACGTTTCTTCGGAAGCAAAACTTTTAGCCATCTGGGACGCATCAGATTTCGTGAAAAAAGTTCGAATGTATCTCCGATGTTGATGGCCCTTACGGGCCGCTTCATTTGCTTTTTCATTAGCCTGAATGCCACAGTGAGCAGGTACCCACTGAAATGTTATGCAGTGGCCTGCGGCAATAGCTAAATGATGTAGATATCCGATGTCCAGGGAAACTGGCTGGTGATTTGTTTTCTTCAGCAGGTTGGCCGGGATCTGCAGAGATGCTTTTGAATCGGTGAAGATAACCCAACGGCCGGCGGTTCGGCGCAAAATGTAAGAAACAGCTTCCTTAATGCCGTGAAGCTCAGCTGTAGTAGAGGATGTCCTCCGCTGCAGCCGGTAAGAAAGGGCATGGCCTGTTGAGGGCACATAAAGACGACATGAAGAGGTTTCTTTAGTAGTTGAACCATCGGTGAAGATATGGGTTTGCTGCCTATATTCCTCCGTTAAGTAGGCGAGAGTAGTTTGCAGAAGTGGTGCCTGCGGCATGCGGCTCTTTGCATTCACACCTGGAACAAACTTCTTTACCTTTAGAGGAGAGAGTGTCCATGGAGGAAAGGCCAGAGGTAGTAGTTTCTGTGGCTGATTAATAGTAGGGATGGGCAGGAGCTGCACTGCCTGGCCAAAGCTAGAGTTGCGGTGAGTTAGGTGGACACGGTGCATTGAAGTGCTTCTTGCCTTGAAGAACATGGCGGAGATGGGTACGCAGTTTCCTGGGCGGCAATCACCTCTAGTGGGAGACATCCTGCCTCCGCTACTGTTCCTGATGCAGAGGAACCCTTTGGGAGGCCAAGGCATATTCGCAGGCACTTGTTCCGTGCGTCAACGAGACTTATTGCTTGATGTAGATAACCTTTGAAACACTGGTAGACAGTAGCGCAAGGTTCCTTCAACGTAGGCTTTTTCAAGCAGAAGCATTGATCGGCAGTTGCTACCCCACCTTGTTCCCGCCATGAACCTAAACACTTGCGATGCTTCAGTGATCCTCTCGCGTAGTTTTTTGATCTGAGGTGTCCATGACAGATTATAGTCGATTACAACACCCAGGAATCGCTGAGATCGTACATATGGTAGCGATCGTCCGCCTAGGAGCAGCGGATATCGGGTCATCGTTTTTCTTGTAAACGCCATTGAAACACTCTTTTATGGCGAGAGACGAAGACCTCTGGAAGCCAGGTACATCGAAATGTGCAATAGCGCTCTCTGTAGACGTTGCTGGGTAATATAGCGCGAGCGTGATGCGGTCCAGATGCAGATATCAACATGTATGTATGTATGTATGTATGTGTGTATGTATGTATGTATGTATGTATGTATGTATGTATGTATGTATGTATGTATGTATGTATGTATGTATGTATGTATGTATGTATGTATGTATGTATGTATGTATGTATGTATGTATGTATGTATGTATGTATGTATGTATGTATGTATGTGTATGTGTGTGTATGTATGTATGTATGTATGTATGTATGTATGTATGTATGTATGTATGTATGTATGTATGTATGTATGTATGTATGTATGTATGTATGTATGTATGTATGTATGTATGTATGTATGTATGTATGTATGTATAGCAAATGTATGTATAGTAGGCCGGCGTCGGTGAGGCAAGTCAGAACCTGCTGCAGGCGCGTGAGGTGAGTGGAAAAATCTACCGAAAAGACAACGATATCGTCCAAGTAACAGAGGCCCGTATGCCACTTCAGCTTCCGTAAGACGTTATCCATCATTCTTTCGAATGTAGCTGGCGAGTTGCACAGGCCGAATGGCATAACGGTGAACTCGTAAAGGCCGTCGGGGGTAACGAATGCGGTCTTCTCACGGTCAGCGGCAGCCATCGGGACCTGCCAGTAGCCCGAACGCAAGTCAAGAGAGGAGAAGTATTCGGCGCCTTGGAGACAGTCAAGAGCGTCATCGATGCGGGGAAGCGGATAATTGTCTTTGTGGGTAATTTTGTTCAGTCGCCGGTAATCGACACAAAATCTGATAGAACCGTCTTTCTTCTTGACCAGCACCACCGGAGAAGACCAAGGGCTGTGAGAGGGACGGATGACGCCACGGTGCAGCATGTCTTCAACGTGCTCACTTATCACTTGACGCTCAGCCGCAGACACGCGATAGGGGAGCTGCCGAAAAGGCGGGTGGGAGCCGGTCTCAATGCGATGAGCCACGGCTGATGTACGGCCTAAAGGCTGATGGGCTGCATCGAAAGCGAAGCGGAAAGTGTGGAGAAGGACTGAAAGCTGCTGACGGTAGGTGGACGGAAGAGTATCGTCGATGGCGGCGCGGAAAAGTTCGTCAGGCTCAGGTTCAGTAGCGAGCTCGGAATGCATGGCGTTTAGAGAGGGACCGCTGGCTGCCTCGTGGACATTAAGGGCAGAGAGAAGGCAGACAGGTTGAATGCAGCCAGGGGACTCACCAGGTAGCAGGGTAAGGGCACACGGGGATGGATTGTAGAGCAGCATCTTCGTGACACCCCGCCGGACATCGAGGACAGCAGAAGGTAGCGGCAGGTTCTTCCGGCGTACAAAGGAAGCAGACGGCGTAAATAAAACGGTGTCATCCGACGCGGCACGGCACGACAGGGAAACAAGGGCAGATGCTCCCGGCGCTACTTCAACATCTTCAGCGATAGTGACCTTGAGTGGCAAGGGGGCAGAGGTTTCAGTAGTAAGCTCGTCAAACAAAGGAGAAAATTCAACTTCAGCGCGGGCGCAATCGATGACGGCGTTGTTGTGTGACAGAAAGTCCCACCCGAGAATTATGTCATGTGAGCATGAGGACAGCACCAACAATTCGACTGGATACAATATATCGTCAATGATGACTCGCGCTGTGCACGAGGCGAGAGGGGCAGTGCACTGTTCACTAGCGGTGCGGAGCGAGAGACCCGTAAATGACGTCGTGACTTTGCGCAAGCGGCGGCAGAGTTTTTCGTGAATCACTGATACTGAGGCACCCGTGTCGATAAGCGCATGTACCGGCAGTCCGTCGACGATGACCTGAAGAACGTTGCGTGGGGAAAACGGAGGCCTTGAGCTTTTCGAACAGCGCACAGTTCTTCCCTCCGGAACTGCGGATCTTAGTTTCCCTCTTCAGCGGAGGGAGGGCGACGGCGCATTGGTGACAGTGAGCGGCGGCGCGGTGATGGAGAACGTCGGGTCTCGTAAGCACGACGGTCGGGGGCGTACGCGTCTAGCGGCGAGGATGGAGAAGCTGAATAAAACATCTGGGATGGATGCACAGGGGTTGAGATGGTTGGCGATGCCACCATGCGACGGCGACAGTGGCGGGCGACATGTCCCGCGTACCCACAGGAGTAACAGATGGGACGGTTATCCGATGTGCGCCAAGGGTTGTAAAGCCGCTGCGGAGACGGCGAAGAAACCGGGGCTGGTCGTAGAGACGGGGCGGGGCGCAGGACGGGCTGACGAGGTGGAACAGTCAGGGGCACGGAGCGCGCCGCTGCTTCTGCGTAGGTCATCCGGGCGGGTGTAGGAGATGGTTGGGGATACTGAGCCTCGGCGTAGGTTAAGGGAGCAACCGAAGGGACTGGATGTGCAGTAGGAATAGCCTCGGCAACTTCATGGCGGATGACCTCCTGCAATGGCGCCACCAGAGGAGTCGCAGCGTCGTGACTGGAGGGCATCAACGAGAGCTGACGCGCGACTTCCTCCCGAACAAACTGCTTTATCTGAGGTGACAGTTGCGCCGGGTCGGTGTCAGATGTGAGGGAAGAAAGCGATTCCTGCTGCGAGAGCGGAGAACGGGTGAGGATGCGTCGCTTCCGAAGTTCGTCAAAGTTCTGGCAATGAGTAATGACGTCGGCGACTGTGGTGGGATTGCGTGCCAGAAGCATCTGGAACGCATCGTCGTCGATTCCTTTCAAAATGTTCTCAATCTTGGCGCGCTCAGACATAGAGGCATCAACTCGTGTGCACAGGTTCACAACGTCCTCTATGTAGCTGGTGAAATTTTCACCAGGCAGCTGCGCCCGACTTCGCAGGCGTTGTTCCGCGCGCAGCTTGCGCACCGCAGGCCTGCCAAATACATCAGAAAAATTGGACTTGAAAGCTGACCACGTGGGGATGTCGGATTCGTGGTTTCTGAACCATAGGTTCGCAACGTCCGAAAGGTAGAAGATGACGTTGTTGAGTTTGAGTGCATCATCCCATTTGTTATGGGTGCTCACCCGTTCGTACGATGCCAGCCAATCCTCGACGACATCGTCGCCGGTGCCACTGAAGAAAGCGGGATCACGCTGCCGCAGCGCTCCAGCGCACAGAACGGTCGGGGTGGGTGGGGCAGGACTGGGCAAGGAGTCCTTAGGCATTGTGAGCGGCGGGAGAAGACGGCTGCGAAGGTCCAGGGCGTCAGACGACCGCAACCTCCACCAAATGAAAGGGGGTCCGCGTACTAGTGAACTCAACTATACAGTTCACCAAACAGCTGAGCGGACGGCAGCAAAATCCCAGTCAGTCACAGCCAGAGAGCTGGAGCCGCACGCCGGCACACTTCGTCGTCAACTTCTTCGTCTCCCATCGAGGCAACCTGAGGCGCATGCATAATAGTTCAGGCGCGTTCATTGTAATTCACTACAGTATGTATGTATATATGTATATATGTATGTATGTATGTATGTATGTATGTATGCATGCATGTATGTATGTATGTATGTATGTATGTATGTATGTATGTATGTATGTATGTATGTATGTATGTATGTATGTATGTATGTATGTATGTATGTATGTATGTATGTATGTATGTATGTGTGTGTGTGTGTGTGTGTGTGTGTGTGTGTGTGTGTGTGTGTGTAGTTTAGTTTAGTTTAGTTTAGTTTAGTTTAGTTTAGTTTAGTTTATGGGGTTTAACGTCCCAAAGCAACTAAGGCTATGAGAGACGCCGTAGTCGAGGGCTCCGGAAATTTCGACCACCTGGGGTTCTTTAACGTGCACTGACATCGCACAGTACACGGGCCTCTGGAATTTCTCCTCCAAATAAATTCAACCGCCGCGGCCGGGATCGAACCCGCGTCTTTCGGGTCAGCAGCCGAGCACCATAACCACTGAGCCACCGCGTATGTATGTATGTATGTATGTATGTATGTATGTATGTATGTATGTATGTATGTATGTATGTATGTATGTATGTATGTATGCATGTATGCATGCATGCATGCATGCATGCATGCATGCATGTATGTATGTATGTATGTATGTATGTATGTATGTATGTATGTATGTATGTATGTATGTATGTATGTATGTATGTATGTATGTATGTATGTATGTATGTATGTATGTATGTATGTATGCGTGTCCCTGTGCGCGCGTGCACGTGTGTGTGTGTGTGTGTGTGTGTGTGTGTGTGTGTGTGTGTGTGTGTGTGTGCTCGCGCGTGCGTACTTATGATGGTCGTATATATATGTGTCAGACACGATGCATTTCATTCGAGAATACGTATCACTAGGGCGGACACAGCAAATTGGAGAGGCTAGTTAATAGCATCCTGGCTAGCTACAATGTAATTCTTCACTGTTTACCTCTTACCACTCGCCGCAAATTTCAGTTAAATACATATTTGACGCTAGCACTGTCATTAAGGCATATCTTTTACACATCGAAATGCATTGTTATCGCAGTGTCAGAGAAAGACATTACGGCTCTTTAGGCACGTAAGGACAACATCTGTCTGCCGGAACGCTCATTACTTAGGACTGCAAATCAACGTCACTCGGAGCTACATTACGTGATGTACCCATAACTAACATTAGTTAGAACTGCAAATCAACGTCGCTGGGAACTGCATTATGTGACGTACCCATAACGCACGCCGTGAGCGAAATAGAGCTTGCGAGAGACTCTGGCTGTCTGGTAGCGGAGTTGCTTGCTTTTTACCTCTTCCCGAACTATATAATTCGCTTCTTTGACACTCCTATTAGTCCCTAATTTTGAAAAATGACAAACCTCATGCGCTGTTTCATCGCAGTGAGCTTCAGATCGCTACTTCTTTTTCACATGCCAAGCTGTAACAGTCGACACCACGATCACAATCAGGCATCGAATCAAAACCCGCGACACGTCGCGTGCAGTGCTCTGCGACATGCGTGTCTCGACCATAGGTAGAATTTTTGCAAAAGAAAGTTCCCAGTAAAAACTGGTGCACAAACATTTTGTGTTTTTGAAATAACTGCTTCCCTTATCAACTGCAGGGCCCCAAGCCTGGCACAGACTGCAAAAGCGGCCGCGAGTGTGGCCCTGAAATGTGCTGTTTGAAACAACATAGAAAGCAAACATGCCAGCCTTTGGGTGGATATGGGCAGCGCTGCACTGAAACACAGATAAAAGGAGGATGCTACGACCCCTACTGTCCTTGCAGAGCAGGCTATGGTAAGCATATAGCTTAAATACATACTCACTCTTGTTCTTATTAATTTTTCCGATGCGAAAAAATTGTCTGCTCTTTGATATACAGCTAGCTGTTCCTTGAAAATAAGTTTGACTTCCTGCAAGCTTTGCGTAAATAGTTATACCTTCCATTTTTCGGTGTCATGGTTAATTTAGAAACGGTTAAGCAGATCTTCTTTTCAGCTTCAAATTAGTCCGGAAAATAAGCCATTCTTAATCACTGATCTGTGCACGCCGCTGTAATAGGCAGTGATTAGCACCGCCCACTGGAAAGCATGATAACGGGGCTATCTCACTCACAGCACAGCCAGAGCGCATCTCTGGGTCACATCAGTAACTCCATAAGAACTCTTTATTAACAAGCCGCTGCTGTCCAGCAACAAATTGGCTGGAGCCATTTTACATGGTTTGCTGTGTTGAAAAGTAATCATATCTCCAAGAACGTCGGATCCAGAACTCAGAAGTGAGAAAGGCAGAGAGAGGCACCCATTTCAGTAATATACAACGGGCGGCAAAATAAGGCGGGGCACGCGACAGGCCGCCAAATCAACTAAAAATTCAGGGGGCACTTTGACTGTCTAAAGTGCCTAGAGGCGAAAGCGTTTTCCGCACCACTTTCAGTGTTTCTGTGGCACTGGTGGCGTCACATGTAATTGAGTACTAATTACTAAGTGATGACAAATCACTAATTAATGATTAATTACTGATTAATGCCTGAATACTAATTAGCTGCTAATTAAGCTTAAGCTTAAGCTTCGCCTTTAGGAGTGGAACGCGACAGCGTGTTGTAGCGCTGCCAGGGAGTCCACGGAACGCCACCACCCGTTCGGCGCGATGCCTTGCCGTTTCAACGCAACGGTTTTTGAGGAAAGGAAATGGCGCAGTAAATCTCTGTCATCTCGGTGGACACCTGAACCGAACCGTAGAGGAACGGAGGAAGTGGGAGTGAAAGAAGAAAGATAAAGAGGAGCCGTAATGAAGAAAATGAAAATTGTATTTGAGGAAAGAAAATTACGCAGTAACAGTCTCACATATCTCGGTGGACACCCGTCAAAATTCAGGGGGGGGGGGGGGGGGGTGCACTTTTTCTACCTAAAGTGTGGTCACTGATGTGTGGTTAAGATGTTAAGCTTCGCCTCTAAGAGTGGAACGCGAGAGCGTCTTGCAACGCTGCCAGAGAGTCCATAGAACGCCATCGCCCATTCGGTTCTACGCCTCGCTCGTCGGTAAATTGGTTTTTGAGGAAAGGAAATGTATTTCTCTCTCATATATCGGTGGACACCTAAACCTCGCCGGAAGGGAAGGGAGGAGAATGGCAGTGAGCGAATACACCGTATTCACTAGACGTGCCTTTCTTCATTCCAAACCATCGAGCTGGCATGGCGGAGTGGATAGCATGCTCGTCTTGCACTCCGATGACCGGGGTTCGATTCCCGAGCTCGACCAATTTCTTACTAGGTTTTATTTATTTATATGGCCTGACTAGAGAAGTTAATTAGGCTAATTGTGTAATTAAGCAATTAACTAAGCTCAGTCCCACTTACTTGGAGCATCACTATATGGTCCCTTCAATTGGTTGCATTGTTACTAGCCAAAGTACAATTGGCCCCGTTTGAAATTGGCGCACTGTGACGTCGTACAATTGGCCCCGTTTGAAATTGGCGCACTGTGACGTCGCGACCGTTTCGACCAACTGAAAAGCGTGACATTCTCTGTCGACAACTGCTGCTTACAACGATGAGACATTAAAGGCTTTCGCCTTACAACTGCATTGCCGCGCCATCTGACGCTGCACTTCTGGTGTCGAGACGTCCCAGTGCACGTCCGCGTCCTTTCATGCTCGCTGCTGTGTCTTTTTTTTGAAGCGAAAAGCTTCACTAGGCTAGTCAACACCGGGTCTGGCGTGCGCCGTGATCAATTTTAGCCACAGCAGCGCATGCGCGAGTTCGCCGCGCGACGTCATTTGAGAGGCGCACGTGGTGGGCGGATCCGCCGCCGAGCGCGGCTTCGTCGGTCGACCTTCGCCGTCGTTCGCGTGCTCTGGGCATGTTACCGACGGTGCATCGGCGCGCGCTCGGCTTCCTCGTGCGACGCTACTTGCAGCCGCGTGTTTAACACAGTTACTACACATGCTGAAGGAGGGCTATATAACGTGCTTGCCTACACTGTTATCGTGGTGCTCCCAGTGCATTGTGCGTGAACTGCGACAGCCATGACGTCAAACAAAGCATAACCTCAGGTTTTCGCTTGTATATCTAGGCTTAACCAGAGCTAAGCCACTCCCAATTTTTTTCTCGCTTGGAGTGGACTATCCGATTACATCCACCTTTTGGCGTTAGGCGTCGCTTTCTTTATTCACAGCGTGACGCTCGCAGTTCGCTAAACCCTTGCCATGCGCCCGCAGAAGTGCGAGCGTGACGTAGCTAGTAAAGAAAGCGACCCCTACCGCCACACGCTGCAGATAAGCAGCTACTCAAATGCAAGCGAGAAAAACGATAGGGCTGAGAGCGTGAAAGGACGCGCACGCGCACTCCGATCTCTCGACTTCAGAAGTGCAACGCCAGACTGCGCGGCGATGCAGTTTTATCTAGAGTTTTATCCGATTCCGGCCGCCTGTCGCATGGCCGGCTTATATTGCCGCCGGTTGTACGTTGATGTAGAACGCTCCAAATTCCTAGCGAAAGAACGGCTCAGCAAAGCTGATATACCTCTCACGTGACTGCCGCGGCAGTAGAAATTGTATTGTAAGCACAGGATGCACCCCGAACGAATTGCCGCAAGCATTTTATCGTTATTGTGGCTCGGCCTTAAAAATATGCCCTGTCTCTCCTGTTGTGGGAAGTCACCGGACCGTTCGATAACGTCTCTTTAGCACGTAACAATTTCCTTCCTATACTCCGTTTCATACAGCACGTGCACCGCTGTGAAAGCTATGGAAGTAGTCCACAAAAAAAAAATAAAGAGAGGTGTATCACTCCACGCTGTTCTGTGGCCGTGTGGTCTAGCGCGTCGCTCCGTAGAGTCGGTAGGCAATCGGAGTGCGTGGGTTCAAATCCCGCATGGTGAAATTTTTTTTTTCGTGCATTTTTTTTTCATCGCAAGTTGAATTTCGCGTGACTTGAATGAGAAAACTTGTTTTGTTCAGAATCGTTTGAATATTATGCCGTGTTCTGAAATGAACTGCATGTATCTGCTCATTTGATGCATACCGCGTTAATGTGAATTGTCCGAAATTCGTTGTCAATGAGCTCGCACCGGCTTTTGTTCAGCAGTGGCGGTTTTCTTCCCGATTCTGCGGCATTGTGACTATACTTTTTTAGATGCAAGCGAAAGGTTTGTGCGAAAGATGACATTCATTCGTCTGGTTTAATTAATTAGCACAGTGGTGACTGCTCCGCAGTGGCTCGATTGACAAGTGGCCTTCTGCAACTTTCGATTTCGCCGTTGCCGAGAAGCCCACATTTTTGTGGGCCTCTCTTAAGGTACCTGGCATGTTATGAATTGTTCTGTGCAACCTGTTAGCGGCTGATCCAGTCTTCGCCAAAAGAGTCTGGGACCGACTTAGGCACTGTGCTCTAGAGTAGCCCAAAGGACTTGTCTAGATCAATTGTTTTTTTAGATCGCAAAGTTCAGAAGGAAGATGTCTGTTAATTTAGAATGCTGGTTTAACATGCAGGAGCACACGAAACATATCCTATACTTCTTAATCGCCTATTTTCTGACTGTATATGTGTCACATTCTTTTGCATATCTGCAATTCTTTTGGTTTTGTTAAGATATCTTTTGTTCTTAAGCAAAGCGTGTTTTCCTTTGTCATTGAAGAGAGCTCTAACACTTCTCTATTGTATGCGGCAAAAGAGCAGTATATTTAAACTGATGGGTCAAATCATTTTTGCCCACACCACCTCAATATGGCCTGTTTTCCCGTGTTAAGTGTTAAATTTAGAACATAGTGTTGATTCACACAGTGACAGAAAATAGCACTGCCTCAAGAGTTACAGATTTCTTGTCGTCCACAAATGTATATGAAGGCAATACAAAGGCAAGTAAGCTTGTCTCGATTTCCCTGCTCTCCTAGAAGAGCAGAAGCTGCTCAGGCAGGATTTTCATGCAGCCAGATAAAAAGAGTTCCAAGCTGTGGGAGCGTCAAGTAAGAATGCAGAAAAAGTTGTACAACGCTAGGTAAAAATATTTCGAAAAATCAAACAATAAATGAGACAGGAAATAAGGAATGCTGACCCCGCAGTGCTTGCGAGAAATGGTTTATTCTGGAAACAGCCAGTGGCATGGATCACAGTGCATACAAATTAAAGGACACATGCAGTGGATGTAAACCGACACACAACCAGTCAAGTGCTCCAAAATTGAAAAAAAAAAATGTGCAGCCACCGAGCAACACTACTTGATAAAACGAAAACCTGACCAATGTACTAACAAAGACATGACTCGAAACAAACAAATTCACACTCAACTGAACAAGAGCCAGTTTGAAATCATTCACACCTCCGAAAAATTAAGGACAAAACATACAGTACTGGCTACCTCAACACTGGCACTGCATAACATGTCAAAATGACCAGAGATTGACAGTGATGCAAGACAACACCAAACTAGGAATCCCTTCTCAGGGCATGAAGATCAGACACCCATACATACCATTCCCAACCCTCACACACAAAATGAGGCTCATTCCTGGGGGTTTGTGAATGTTCGAACTTTTTGGAGAGCACATTGAATAAATTTATGTTCAGTTAGTCGAACGAATCCCTGCGAACGAATTACTTCACTGCGAATACACATTAGAAAAAAAGAAGCCGGAAATTCCTAGGAAAACTATTTACAATTACGCACGGGCGAATGTTGAGGGATTGGTTAGTGAACTGTCATTGTTCAGTGAGCAGTTCCTGGAATCAATATCAAGCCGCTGTCCAAATGACAACTGGAATATTCTAAGCGCTAAACTGAAAAAATTAAAAGAAAGACACATTCCAAAAATCACGCTCACAACGTCATCACAGAGCGTATGGTTCACTTCCAACGGCAAACGATCCATCAGGAAAAAAAAGCGCCTTTACACTAAGGCAAAACGTTCGACATCTGAGGATGATTGGAATAAATACCGTGCACAGTCGAGAATATGCCAAGCAGAAATTAAGAGAGCCAAAGATAAATTTTTTAATCATGACATATCAACTTTGCTTAAAACCAATACTCAAAAGTTTTGGAAAGTAGTCAATCCTAAGCCTCCTTCATCTAGTCTGATAACAATAGTAAAAGACGGTGATTTTATTCAGCCGTCTGAGGTTGCCATCGAATTCAACCTATTTTTTAGCTCGGTGTTTACTAACGAAACACCACTTCCCACAGGTTTTAATGCTGTGAGTATAAACGCGGTCATGAATGACATCCTAACTTAGGAGGGTAGCTGTGTAGGCCAGTTGGTGAGACATGAAGGCGCTAGACACCGCAGCGGACACGGGACATAGAAAGAAGACGACACAGGGCGGTACTTGCAATAAAGCCATGAAGTTTCAAATAAAATTTTAGTTGCAAGTACCGCCCTGTGTCGTCTTCTTTCTATGTCCCGTGTCCGCTGCGGTGTCTAGCGCCTTAATGACATCCTAATTACGCAGGAAGGCATTGAGGAAGCCATTGATCGTTTGCCGAGTAATTCAGCCCCCGGACCCGATGGTATATGCCCAAAACTGATCAAGTTAACGAAATCAGTGATAGCTTCCATACTCGTCCCAATTTTTCAGCAGTCCATTGATACAGGAATTGTGCCCGATGCTTGGAAAATCGCACGCATTATACCTATATTTAAATCTGGAGATTCTTCTAGCCTTTCAAATTACAGGCCCATCTCATTAACAAGCATACCATGCAAAATTCTGTAACACATCATATCATCAGCAATAATGAACTACCTCAGTCAGCAGAACTTTTTTTTTTGTCAACCAACATGGATTCTTGCGTGGCCGTTCCTGCGAGTCACAGTTATTTGAGCTCGTGGCTGACCTGCACGACGCTGTACATCATTTCATGAGGATTGATGCCGTATTCATTGATTTTGCAAAAGCGTTCGACAAAGTTGCTCATAATCGTCTTATATTTAAACTTAGAAATCTTAACATAAACAGCAATGTCTTGAACTGGATTGTTAACTTTTTAACTAACAGACAGCAGTTCGTGTCTGCCAATGAATTTTGCTCCGCACTAACCCATGTAAAGTCTGGTGTGCCCCAAGGCTTGGTGCTCGGGCCGATCCTCTTCCTTATTTACATCAACGACATAAGCAGCAACCTCACTTCTACAATTAGGCTATTTGCGGACGACTGTGTTATTTACAGAAATATTACTGACCCTCATGACACTAATGCTTTGCAATCAGATCTTGATGAAATAGCTAAGTGGTGCGAACAATGGCATATGGAAATAAACGTTTCGAAAACGAAACTTGTAACATTTACGACGGCTAGAGTCACTGAACCCATCTTTTATTCAATTGGTAACATGGCCATTGCAAAAGTTCCTGCAATCAAATACCTAGGTGTCTACATTTCTTCTGATTTAACATGGCACAAACACATTGAATATATAACCACTAAAGCATACAAAACCCTGGGTTTCATTAGGCGTAGCTTGTACTTTGCAAATCAGGCGACCAAACTTTTAGCATACACAACTTTAGTCAGATCACAACTAGAATATGCCGCTTTCATCTGGAACCCGCATCATGCTTATCTTGCGGATAAACTGGAATCACTTCAAAATAAGGCTGCTAGGTTTATCACAAGGAAATACGCGCGCTACTCCAGCATCATATATATTAAATCATCTCTAAATTTAAGCTCTCTTGGAAAGCGAAGACTTGTCACCCTGCTATGTCACTTTCACAAGATCTATCACAATCACTCGCCATTCACAGATTCTCATATCAAACCAGCACATCGCATTTTCCCCCGATTAGACCAATGCTTCAAAGTGCAACCCCAGATAGCTCACACTGAACTTATGCGTCATTCGCCATTGTTCCTTGCCATCTATCACTGGAATAAACTACCTGCAGAAATCGTTTCCGAAAACAATTACGACGCATTTCTTAACAAACTGAAGAGCTTACTCTTTGCTGGCCCTTAATGGAATATTATCAGAAGTGTATTCTTTTTTAGATTGTCTTGAACAATGTGGTCCATGTGTGTGCGTGTTTTCAAATACTTTATTTATCCTGTTGTCTTCCCTATTTATCTGAGCACATGTTTGTTTATGCTTTGTGATATTTTTCACTGTGTTATGTAATATGATTGCTTTATTGTTTTTCTTTAACCCGCTATGTAATGCCTGTAAAGGGCCTTTAGTGTATGTGAATAAATAAAAAAAGAAACAGTACATGATCAAAATTATTTTAAATGAATCCAGTTTGCTCTCAAATTCTAAGATGCTTTTTGAATAATTGACACAACGCTTTATTAAGCTGCACGGTATTTTTCTAAATGAATCTTCCAAAAACTGCACACATTGACAACGTGTACCAGTATTCATATTCTAATTGGAAAAAGTACTATTTGCACTGCCTTACAAATTCTACTTCTCTACAGACACTATTAACACGACCACCTCACCACCTACACTACAAGTTACTGCCCGATACAATTTCATGCAATGAATTGCAATGATGCAATGATTTGATGGAAATGTTACAATTTCCTCGGTAGTCTGATCAACACACACACCCACATGCACACATATTTCACATTTCCACCCACACACGCACCAAGGTGATCACAGCATGCCGGTGAGTCCTCTCTCTTTCCTCGGTAGCATGTGTATTACCCATCAATTCGAAGTCAGACAAGTTCCTCGACGCCACTTAAATCTTCATCACTGGAATCAGTGCTCGACTCATCAGAGGAGGAGTTGCACGAGTCAGAAATGCTGAAGACAACCGGTTGAATTTAAGCGTCAACAATCATATGGCGTTGCCATGCTTCAACCTCAACTTGCTCCACATGAACACAACAGTTTTGCCAGTTTTCCTGGCTTATAGACGCCAGTGCTTACGGCAGGAGCTTTTCCACTTCAGCCAAAGTGAAACATTTGTTCCGACTTGCAATGTATCCCTTCACCTGGCTCCAGACAAGTTCTATGGAATTGAACTCGCAGAGGTATGGTGGTAAACGAAGCACTTCGTGGCCATGGGTAGCCGCCAGAGTGTCGATGCGGTACACAACGCTGGGTGTTGAGAAAGCTCCAGCATTCCTTCCCTCAACATGTCCTGTCACCACGGAACACCTTTCTTTGTGAGCCAAAGCTGAAAAGTTCAGGGGGCACTTTGGCACACTAAACTGCTTCAAAGCGGAAGCCTTTCCTGGAGCACTGTTAGGCATTGACTGCGAGACTGTTTGTAATTGACTAGTGTTTTATTTGGCTGTATACTTTAACTGCGCATTAAAACTACACACTTTCAGAGGCGCGTTTCACTTCTCCCCTAGTGCGTCTCTTTATCTGCTTCTTCGACTTCGGCTGTATCCATGACTTCCTCAAAGTTTAGGTCGGGGGAGATTTCCGCAGATGGCTCATGCCCGGTGAATTCTTTATGCTTGATCGGGTCTACGTCGACTACTACCGCCTTGTGGTCACTGAAGTGGAGTGATATGTAGTCTAGATCTTTGACGCTTGGGTGGGTTCCAAAGACCAAATCCAAGCAGCTTCCGTACTTGGTGGTAGCTTTGTCCCGTAGAGTAGACAAGTGCAGACCCAGAGATTTCTCCATTCCATCTAGGCAGTCTTGATGCGTTCTGGCATCCTGGTTGAAGTCTCCTACCGCTATCATTGGGCCAAGCTTGAACCAGCTTGGTAGCACTCGTCCCATGAATTCGTGGGCAGCCCGTTAGGATATGTGAGGTGACAAGTAGACGCACACCATGTTAAGTCCACTTTCGAGCTTGACACCGCACACTTCCCCCACATCAAAGTGCAAGTCGTCAAACTGTAGCGGTGTTAGGTTGACGTCTGGGTGCGCGTAGATGGAAACTCCCGCTGCTTGGTTGGAAGCACGACTGGCTCCTGTAACGCAGTGAAAGCCTTTGATCTCAACTGGTGCCACCAAGGGATTCATCCATGTTTAAGTTAGACAGAGAACCTTGCACCGAGCCAAGACATGGTCATGTGCGACGTCTTGACTGTGTAGCGACAGTGAACGTACATTCACACACGCTAGTCGGAGCTGTGATGCTTCTATGATCGCATTGCACCGCTGGGTGATTGTAGTCAAGCGATGCTCGTTTAGACGCCTGAACTCGTCCATGAGGCTGCGGTTTGGGTTGCTAGTCAAGCCGTGCCGGAACTTGGCCGTTTACCCTGGGCGTGGTTCATCGTATGTGGTTAAGTAGAGTCCCTCCAAGCTGGTAACCCTACTGAGGGCGACGTACACTACAGCTTGTGGATGTCTCCAGCTGTAGTCGTAGACGACCGACTGGAAGGGACTTATGTATGGTAATCGCTGAAGCGGCAGTTATGGGAAACTGATCGCGCTTGAGTTGGATATCTCCTATGGCTGTACCCTTTAGGAGACAGGAGAACTTGACCCTCTCTATGGGAACCCATGCTGCGCCAATCGCCTTGCCGTGGATCCTGTGATGCCGACATTTGGTACGAGCCATGGAGCCAGTCTTTGGATTGGCGAACTGCATCCACAGACGCACGGGGACATCATTGATGTCGCGTTGAATGTAGCGCAGAGTCGCCATAGCGCCGTTCGCCAGACCATCTATGACATTAATGTTTCGTGTGATCATGTACGGGAAGCCCACGCAGAGCGTTACGAATGGGAGTAAGCACCCCGTGTGTTCCTTCTTGAGGGACTGAACTTTCTCCCTGGCCCTCTGCTTCTCTTCCTGCGATCGACTCCCCCAATGACATCAATGGCGGCGAAGGGTGTCTTGTCTAGCGAACTGGTTTCAAACACCGATGCATTGTAAGCGTCTGTGTCGGCGTTGGAGTAGTACAAGCGTATGGGACCAGGACAAAAAGCCTTGGCGATGTCGATCGAGACGAACCTGCTCTCGATGACAGCTCTCTCTTGATAAGTGAGCTCCATGCCATCACCAATCTTGGTGAGCAGTGACGAGAAGGTGGCGTCGCTCTGTCGAACTACTTTGGTCAGGGCGTAGAAGGACAGCTGCTGCCAAGGTACAGGCTGTGTACTGAAGAACGAATTCGAGAGCCTCGACCGCGAGTACACGACTGCTTCCTGAACCGGCGGCAGCTGTCTCAGGTCGCCACAGAGGATGATGTCGTACCCTCCGAATGGTTGGTCAAGGCGCATGGAGATGTGGCGCAGGCGCTGATCAATCATCACGAGACAGTCGCTCGACATCATACTTACTTCATCGATTATGATGCACTTGATGTTCTTGAACGCCATTCTGAATGTATTAAGATCGCTGTGGCTGAGTCCTTGGTTCGGATTCTTGGACTGAACCACTAGCTTGAATGCGCTATGTATGGTGATTCCGCCCAGTGCATTGCTGCCTTGCCAGTTGTGGCGCACGCAATGTAGGCGTTGGATACCCTATCATCTCCCCTGGCTGCGTAGTAACGGTTGTAAACGTCCATCACCAACTTTAGCACGAATGTCTTGCCGCGGCCTGCAGGTCCCGTGAAGAAGATTTGCACGGGTTCCGACTCGGGCGTAGTGAGCCTGTGGATCATTTCTCTAATGATTTCGTACTGTCCCTCGTTAGTGAGACGCACGTTGTCGAGAAACTCTTCCGTCGGTAGGATGTCCTCTCGCCTCTGGACAGCGGGGCATCGTGGGTGCATGACTTTGTCTTGTATGGATTCAACTTCTGTTTGAGTCGTATGTCGGAGTCGTCTGCCAAGTCAGCCATTCGGATCGTTTCCGATGCTTTCCTGGCTTCCCGCTGCATCTCTGTAATCTCGGCGGCTTGGTGCGCTTCCACTTGCGCCCGCATCTCTCGTTCGTCGGTAATGATGCGGTTGCACATGGTGACTAGTTCTTCGATGTTTACATTATGAGTGTACTTGCTCTTCACTAGCATGATTTGCTGGTAGTTACTGTCGAAGATTTCATTGGAGCGGTTGCAGTCTAGGATGTCAAGTTCCCGCTTGAATGGATGGAAGAGCAGCACATGATCACGTTTAAAGTTAAGGACGTCTGATTCGGGGTACGAGTGCCACTTTATGGGGCACTTTACTGAGGTCTCTGCCGAACCACAAACGTTCACATACACTGCACACTGCACCGAACTCGTTCTGCACAAACTGCTTGTCGAAGTGGTTCGTGGCCGACTGAAACTTGTTGAGAGTAGTTTGCGAATTCACCGCCGCGAAGACCGCAGTAGGAGCGCTTGTGCTTGGCTGCGCCCACGCATGGAGCCGCTGCTGGCTCCGCCTCAAGCGCTGTGCTTCTCTAGCCTTTCGGCGGCGAGTCTCGGGGCTCTGTGGTGGTGGTGGACGGCTACCGCTCGCACACGACCCACCTTCAGCATTAAGTCGCTGCTGATTCCGCATCAGACGTAGTGCCTCCCGGGCCTTTCTACGCCGAGTCTTGGAGCTCTGTGGAGACGGATGAGGCTGCATTGCTTGGCGTACACGATCGGCCTCCCTAGATCGCCGCTTGCGCTCCGCGGCTTTAGCGCGCTTCGTGTTGGGAGACAGCGCAGCTCGAGGCATCCTCACAGGTGGCCGCTGCGATGCGAACTGAAGACGTCAGGGGTGGCCACAGCTTTTAAGACGAAAGCCTTTAATGCCTCATCGACAGAAGGTTGTGAGCAGAAGCCGCGACAGCGTCTTGCAACGCTGGCAAGGAGAACACAGAACGCCATCGCCCGTTCGGCAAATTCGGCCCGTTCGGCAAAGGAGACCACAGAACGCCATCGGCCCATTCGGAAAGGAAATGAATCTGTCTCGCATATCTCGGTGGACACCTGAACCTGACCGGAAGAAGGGAGGGACATGAGAGTGAACGAAGACACCGTATTCAGTACACGCGCCTTTGAACATTGTTTTTTGAGGAAAGGAAATGTATCTGTCTCGGATATGTCGGTGGACACCTGAACCACGCCATAAGGGGAAGGGAGGAAGATGGGAGTGAACGAAGACACCGTATTCACTAGACACGCCTTTGTAGTGGTGGCGTAGTGGTTAGCAGTAGTAGCTCACTCTCCGACAGCGGCAGAAGAAACCGCCATCGCGCTGGCCATCGCTGACCCACGTACGCGCACAGTCCTAAGCGACTCCAAAAGAGCGATACAAAATTACTCGGCAGGTTTTATCTGCCACCCCGCTGCACGCATCCTTCGCGGCTGCACTCTCGACCATAAGAGCAACCTGGTCTGGGTACCCGCCCACGCGGGAAACTCTGGAAACGAAGGGGTCGACCGACTAGCCCGAGGACTAACCAACCGGGCGGCCGGCCCCACGGATCCAGACGCTCTTGCCGAGGCTCCCCAGACCTTTGCCGAAATTACCAACCTCTACAGAGAGATGAGACGCCAGTTCCCGCCTCCACACCCCGACTTTAATCGAGCGCAAGCCAGCTTGCTCCGCAGGTTGCAGACGCACTCCATCCTTAGCCATTCTAGACTTTCACTCATCACAGACGGGGAATATGACCCCGTCTGCCAAAATTGTTACCAGGGAGAAATCGCCACCCAGGCACACATCCTCTGGGGTTGCGCGGGAAATCCGCCCCCTCGAACCTTACTGCCAGCTCCCTCCGAAGAAGGATGGAACCAACTCCTCAAAAGGCCAGACAAGAGCATCCAACTGGCACTCATTTCGTGGGCCCAGGAAGTCGCCCCCACCTGGGGGCCACACCAAGCCCACCTGCCCTAAATCCCACCAATCTATGGCAATAAAGTTGTTTCTCTCTCTCTCTCTCTGGTTAGCATGCTCCTCTCGCACTCCGAAGACCCTGGTTCGAATCCCAGCTCGACCAATTCCTTATTCTTTCTTTATTTGTCTCGTCTGATTAGAAATATTAATTAGGCTAATTGGTTATTTAAGTAATTAACTAAACTGAGTCCCACTTACTTGGAGCACCACTTACCATTAGTTTAATTGGTTGCGTGGTTACTAGCCAAAGTACAATTGGCCCCTTTTGAAATTCGCGCACTCTGACGTCACCACCATTTCGACCAATTGAAAATTCAGGGGGGCACTTTGTTGACCTAAAGTGCAGTGAGGCGAAAGCCTTAAGCGCGGTGTTGCTGCTTGTGTCACTGATGTGCGGTTAAGATATTAGGCTTCGCCTCTAAGAGCGGAACACGACACTAACTTGCAACGCTGTCAGGGAGTCCATAGAACGCCATCGCCCGTTCGGTTCTACGACTTGCTCGTCGGTAAATTAGTTTTTGAGGAAAGGAAATGTATGTGTCTCTCATATCTCGGTGTACACCTAAACCTCGCCGTAACGGGAAGGGAGGAAGATGGGAGTGAACGAAGACACCGTATTCACTAGACGCGCCTTTGTTCATTCCAAACCATCGAGCGGCATGGCGGAGTGGTAGCGTGCTCATCTCGCACTCCAGAGACCGGGGTTCGATTCCCAAGCTCGGAAAATTTCCTACTCTGTTTTATTTGTTTATCTGGTCTCGCTAGAAAGGCTAATTGGTTAAGTAAGTCCCACTAACTTGGAGCATCACTATACGATCCCTTTAATTGGTTGCATGGCTAGTAGCCAAAGTGCAATTGGCCCCGTTTGAAATTCGCGCACTGTGACGTCACGGCCATTTCGACCAACTGAAAAGCGTGATATTTCTGTCGACAACTCCTGCTTACAACGATGAGGCATAAAAGGCTTCCGTCTTAATATCAGCTTTGCGTGTAGACTTGGTAGGTGCTTTTTCAAGAGCCATGCTATGATATGGAGCATTGTCCATGACGACAATGCTATTGGCGGAAATGTTTGACAAAAGCTTGTCGGGGAACCACTTCTCAAAGCAGTTGCCATCCATCTCAGAGTGGTAGTCAGCGTGGTTTTTCTTTTTTGCTCTGAAGAAGTCAGCAGAATCTTCCACGAATCCTGTTGCACTGCTCCCAGCATGTAAAAGGATCAAACGGGCCCCCTTGACCGAAGGCGCAGCCAATCCCGTTGTTAAACCTTTCAGGAAGGCATCCTGAGATGACTTCACAGTCTTGTCTTGCCATACGTATTCTTTTGTGTGCCCTGCGTTGACCCAGGATTCATCTAGGTAGATGATGCACCTGTAAATGCAAAACAACCGAGTGCACGAGTTAATGCTTGTCAGTAAAAAAACACACTGCAGCATGTAAGCAGGCAACGCACTGCAAGAAACACACTGCTACCACTGTCTCACAAACAGCCGCTCAAAGACAATCGAGAAAAAAAATTATCTCGGCTTTATTACTCCCTTGTTCGGGCTTTCGCGCCCAGGCGGCATTTGGTAGCCACTTTATATTCACTGCATATTTGCATGGGGTACTTGACTAATTCGGCAACGTTTGAAATCTCTTCACTTGTGGCGACTGCGAACAAAAATTCCCAACGTTCGCAGCAGTAGCGATAGTAACTCGCACCACCGGAGCAACGGGCAGTGTACGGTGGGTGTTTATTCGTTCCTACGTTGACAACGAGTTGTCACTACCCATTGCGGTGCTACGACATTTTTGGCAGTTTTGTTGTTTTTGATTGCCGCACAAACTGGGATTTGGCTATTAAATCTGACCCATGCTGACTCGTGCCCCACCCAAACGTAGCGCAAAACTGGCCGTGAAACGTCACCTCTACGCAAACGGTCCGCAACAGCAACGTGGTTAAGACGATTTCTTTTAAATGTGTCATTCAGAAGCAGCACTCACTGTCACGACAACGAGGTTGCAACGCTAACATAAGCTCTATGTGAAGCCAGTCTAATCGTGCTGCGTAAGAAAACAAGCAAGGAACGACTCGTACCTGCCCTGTTCTCGAAATTCCTTGATCGCCCGCAGGTACCTGTGACGCCAGGCAATGTTGTCACTTCGCTCGATCAGCGCAAGGTTCCGTTTTCTTTTTTTCAAATGTGAATCCGATGTCCTTCATCAGCCGCCACAACGTGTCTAGTGAAGCAGCGCTACGGCACAGGGCCAAAGGGGAGAAAGGGACGAACAAAGCGCTATCAGCGCTGTGTTCGTCCCTTTCTCCCCTTTAGCCCTGTGCCGTAGCGCTGCTTCACTAGATATGTCAGACCAACTCGCCCACCAGTTCATGCTCCACAACGTGGTTTTCTTGAAGTTCGGCAGGTAGTCGTCCTCATTGACAGCCTTTAGCACACTGTCCAGGGTTGGGACTTCCCTCTTCGCGTACATACTGTGCACTTTCAGACGGATGGCATGGACTGTGAAGCTGTCATTCTTTACTGTTCGCGAGCTTGGAATCTTCACGTCGCGAGGTCTTTTCTTCGCAGACGCCAAAGGCCCACACAGACGCTCCGCCTTGATTTTGGCAGCGGTACGGGGAGATACTCCGGCGTCCTCGCTCACAGCACTCAGTACTTCCCGAACAGACTTCTCCGGAAAACGGATCCTGGTACGGGCGTACACATTTGCAATTACTTGCTTGGCGTGCCTTGACAGCTTGGATGTACGAACCTTCGAGCAAATGCGTACAGGAGAGGTGGCCGGGGCCGCTGACCAGGACGCCATTTTCTCAACAGTGAAAGGGCGCCTGACGGAAAGAGTAAACACGGCCAGGGTTGCGGAAAAAGTGAAAACGTGAAATGGAAAAAATACGACAAACGCGAAATTCAGAACCACAGATCTCGATCAATTCGCTTGCAATAGCAGCGTTTTTGTCGCGCTGATGACAAAATTATTAGACATGAAGCCTGCCGGCAGAGCATTTGTTATTTTATGCGAAGCATATTACTAGAGCTACACTACAGCCCGTCGAGCGCGGCGGTGGAGCTACCATTGACCTTTAGCGTGACCACGTGACACCACGTGACAACATGACGTCACAGCAGAGGAGAGATGGGCTGCCGGCTCGCGCGGTCGGCCGCGGCGGTGGAGGCTCGACATCAGAGGCGCGGCGGCTGACCACGTGACGCTACAGCAGCGGTATAAAGCGGAGCTTGCCTCGCTCTCCGGGCACTTACGAGGCGGCCGGGTGTTGGGATGCCGCCTAGAAGCAGGGCTGATTTGAACGAGAAGCGAAAGCTTCAGCGTGCCTCAGAGACCGATGAAGAGCGGGATGAACGTCTGGCTAAGCGGCGTGCTCAATATGCGGCTCGGCGACAACGTTCTACAACAACTGAAGAACAAAGCGAGGAACTTTACCAAGCCTAGCCATCAATATGCTTCGGATCTGACTAGGCTTAACCTTAGCTAAGCCTCAGCCATTTTTTTCGCTCATCACAAGTAACGCACTATTTTCTGTCTCGGATGCAGGTTGCGCAAACAGGAGCGCTAGCATTTGCAGCGTTGCACCTGATGTATGAAACGTAGGGTAAAAGAGCACGTCTCTTCACTGATGCAACAAGCCCGATGCCAAATCTACAGTATACAGTCGGCAGCGTCTGAAGTAAAACATTCAGAGTTAGTTCCCCACTGTAAAAGTTGAATAAAAGAACCACAAGCTCCACACATCATCCACCGCGTCGCACGAAAGAAGACATATGAATGGCACAAAAGTTTGTTTTTGAACTTGTTCGAATTTTCCCGCTCCTAATTCCACTTCGTCGACTGCTGAAAACACCTAACAATGCAAGCAAATGGATTAGAAGTCACAGCACAGTGCATAGTGGAGAGTCGTCCGTAGATAGTGTTCTCTGCAGTAGCAAAAACACAGCAAATGAATGTTTAACGTTTATAGAACCGTTAGTAAAAACACTTTTCCCCAATTGTGGAACAATCATGCTATCCTGCCAGCATTATGGAGGGTTTGGCAAAACGTGGCATTTTGTTACGACACCTTAACTTTTAAACGGGCAATTATATTGACTTTAAGTAAAGATAGCATGAACCAACACATCTGTGTACTACAATCCAGTTTAATGTTGATCCAATTCTCTTAATGATGACCCGATCCGCTCTTTCTTGCCATGAACGTGGGATCTCATGTGAAACGGTCACCTTACAACGGTACATAGTCGGCGCTCGTCAAGCAGTTTGTGAGGTGGAGCCAGCCATTGAGGTGATTTTGTTACGCAAAAGACAGAGTCGTTATTGCCGCTGCATCTCCGACACCAGCTGTGTGGGCGGGCAATGTCGCCCGTATAATGCATGCCACGAGAGTCTTGCTTAATGCGGAGAACGAAGCACTGGAACTTTTTTCAATACAGCGGCATTGATTGTGCCGTAGTAAAAATAACGGAACTGCTTAAGTGTGTAACTTTCTCCAGTGAGCAAAGCATTGAACTGCACCGCAAGCTTTAAAATTAGGGCGATTTTCCTTTAAAAGTGAATTCTATTGTTGTTTTCGCAATGAAATCAGAGAGTTGCAATTCCTTCCCGAATAAATTACACAGAAGAAAGCACGAAAGTGCAGTGGTCGATTATGCATCTGGAATAATGATGGGGTGAATGATACTTGAGTGTTCCATTTTATATAACTGCTGCTTTGCAGCACTAGAGCATTTCGCAGTTTCTAGATAGAATCAACAATGGTAGGTTTTGGGCCAGTTGATCCGACATACTTGCAGGGGAAAACCGCGTCTTCAAAGAGGACGGGGACACACAAGACGAGCGATAATCCTGTGCAGTTCTCGTCTCCGTCTGGTTTAAAGTCGCGGTTTTTCCCTTCAAGTTGCTAGATAGAGTTCGGATACTTCAGGTATGTGGAGAAGTGCAAAAACACGAGTGCTGCAATTCTTATCATAAACTACAGGAAAAGTTGTGTCAGAAACACCTCAAGAAAGGAGTACGCCGACATAAGGAATACAAGAGCCCGCCGATTTGGCGGTTTCGCGTGCTTGTGGTGCGGAGAACCAATTCCTGTATTTATGCAGACCATGTAGGACGAAAAGCTATTAGAGTCCAGCCTGTCCATGGCCTCTGCTATCAGCCAAATCTAGCTGAGCTTGTGCTACGACTGCCATGTCGAAGTCCAAGTCTCAATGTCAAAGATAAAATTCATGTGACGGATTCTCAGTTCTCCTAAGTATCCTTGTAATTTCCCTCATGTGACCCCCAACAGCATCCGGCTAAACAACTCATAGTTGCAGTTTTGAATCACTCTCATGCCAAACTTTTTGGAGTCATCTCATTGTGAAGAATGGCAGTAAGCATACAATGCATTGCAAGATAGGTGAGGTAAATTCAAGGATGACGCATTACGGTGCCAGCCGCAATCTATGAATGGGTCTCGGCTGGATGCGCACGCTTTTGGACACGTTACTGGCTTCACGCGCTTCTCTTCTCTGAACTGGAGTGTGCGCAAGCTATTCCTAACTTCATTTTGTTGTTAAAGTTACACTAGGCTATCAGAAGCGCATTTGGCGGAGCCGAGCAAAGGCCGCTAATACGCATGCGCCGTTACCATGGCAACCAGTTGCGCTGCAGCAACAGGTGTGCGCCGCGCGCCCTCTCTCCGCCGCAAGCGCTGCGCCGAGTTCCGCCGCGAGTGTCGTCACTACTTCGCCTCACTGGGCATGCGCAGAGTAGCGCCGCGCAGCTGGTATATAAGCCGGAATTAGAGAGTACTAGAAGAGTCTAGCCGGAATCTATGTCCTCGCTCCTCAGACGCGCACCATGGAAGAAGGACAGCGGCCGTGCTCGTCGCGGCAGCAGTCCAGGCTGCGTCAAATTGAGTCTTCCGACCAGAGGTGGCCTCGTGCTACAAAGCCGGCCGACAGCGTGAAAGCGAGGCTAGAAAGGCTAAGCGGGCGGCCGAGACGCCCGAAGAACGAGAGGAACGTCTCGCGAAGAGACGCCGCCAAGCTGCTGAACGACAACGACGGCGTGTCGCTACCGAAATGTCAGTAGACAAAGCTGCTTTCGCTACGTATATACTGCCTTAGCTGAGCAAAGCCACTGCCAGTTTTTTCGTGTGAAGAGCGGCTGTCATGAGCTTCTTCTCTTCTTTCAGCTGGGCAGCGTGCTTGGCGGCTGCTATCGCTTTTGGTGACGTACGAACCATCACGTGCATTCGCTTCTTTTGGTCGTTCTGGGCAACATGGCAGCATCCCTCGCTGCTTTCACTATTTGGTGCACCGCATGGTCGGCATTTTCCTCAGCTTCACCGACTCGCGTCTTCCACCACCTTTACGTCTTCGTTTGTGGACGCATAAATTTGGTGCTGCCGACAATAGACCTACCGTTAACTGTCACGTCATTATACCCTCATTGTGGAGTATATCGAGAAGGTCCTTGATATCGTTTGACGGACCTGGATTCAGTACTTTAGTGTTCGGTAGTGCTTCGGAGCATTTGGAAAGCCACAACGAACGGATGAAAAACCGCAACGATGAGAATAAGCATTCCTAATGCCCTTCTAAGATTTTTTTCTGCGCGGTTTAGTAAACAGGCTGTGGTCTCAAGCAAAAACAGTAGCAATCACCATCGCAAAGTAGCACCATCTGTTATATACATGCCGATTTATTGGCTAGGAAGTGGGAGCATCTAAACTGTAAACGAATTACGACACTCATAGTAACCGGTCACAGGACATGTATCCTAAGCGCAGCTTCGAAAAATTATATATGGCAATTTGTTTGTAGGCAGTTTTCATACCGTTTTTTTTTATAAGGTTGGTAATGGTTGACGCACCACAGTTTAATGCAGAGCATTCGGAAAACTAGGGTGGTTCTCTGCCATGTCATCGTTGATGCATTTCATGGTTAGTCGCCTCCGCCGTTCCCTCGTCTCCGTTCCCTCGGCGTCGCGCCTCCGTTCAGAAGTGAGCAGGCTTGTATCGGAACGCTCGAGCAGTTCTCTGCAGAGCAAATGAAAAGAAGTTTTACAGCTGGTACTGGTTTTCATGGTCGCTGCTTGCACTAAAGCGAAGATGCGTAAAACTGTAAGCAAAGAACAAGTGCGCTTTCTTTTAAGGGCTTGTCTTCTAACATTTCTTCCGCAGCGCCCCACTCCATCGCTCTTACAAGTCGGCCCACGAAAGCCATACATACAAGGAGGTTGCTTGCTCGACAGAAATGATGCCCACACGTAAACGTACAGAGCTTCACCTGCCTCAATTGGAATCCAAGACCACCAAAGTATCGCAAATCTTACTCTGAACGTTACACACTGATTTCGCAAAGCATTGCATACCTGCCACAATGCAGTGGTAAGCCGCATAGGTGTTTCCATTTTTCTTACTTTCCCGCTGAATAGAGGATCAGCACTGGCGGTCTTGGCATCTCTAAAAACGTCCTGGAGGTGGCCAAGGATACCGTGCGGTTCCTCTTGCATGTCGGACGTTTGCAGACGCAGGTCGACGATCTCCAGTTTTTAAGCGTTTCGTTGCTTTACGCCTACTGATGCGAAGTTTTTAACTAAAACTAGGCGCTCACTTTCAATGAAAAAGTGTGACTCAATCGTTCATTCAAGGACAACTCTTGACATGCACCCAGGCTGGTCATAGACGGAGTCGTCTTTAGGGCTGGCATTTTGGCTCATCTGCAGCGCCATTTATAGTTAGTGAAAATCGCCTCAAATTTTGCCTTCAAGTAGAAAGAATGTCTCTGCCTTTAGTGCTTTCAAGTTTTCACTCAACAGTTAACCTTGAATTTTGTGGCAACATCATTCGCTGAAAAACTGAAATAATTATTGTTTTTCTTTTCATTTCAGTATGTCAGTATGGATGGTGTACGGAGTGAGTCCACAAATGCGCCTTCTTTTACGTTGAAGAACACTCAAAATAAAGAATAAAATTTGATTTCGTTCCTCCTTCCAGTAATTGAACAATAATGCGAGCCAAAAAAAGACACCAGGTTTTGGGCACACGAGGTCATGTGCTTTGCGCGTGATGGATCGAGGACGACCGTGCAAAAATTTCGGAAAAGTTTCGTGCCGTGCTGAATCAGCGAATGACAACTTTAAATAGACTGTTGCATATAAAATTATTATTTAGGTGGCATGAGGCTGACTGTCGCTTGAAACCATGAGTATGAAATAAAAGAAATGGGGCAAAAGAAGACAAACGATAGAGATCTTTGTAAATTGAGATATTTTTCGGGATAAACGACGTAACTGAAGATAGGGTACAAAGCAGAGATAGAGGATGAGTGTAAAAATGAACGGGCGTTGAGCAAGGGTCATTAAAGCATGAGCAACAGCAAAGCAACATGCTACAAGCTCAGCGGCGTAGGCAGTAGAGGGTGGTTCTCAAGAAAGGCGACGAACGTATAGAATATTGTGTGTTGAGCTAAAAAAATTGGCAGTGGCCTAGCTCGGCTATGCCAGGATATACGTAGCGAAAGCATGCGACACAGCTGGCGAAGCGAGCGGAGGCGAGCGCAATTACGAGGCAAGCGGTGTGACATCATACCAGCTGGCGGCAGTGGTTCCGCGGCGAGGCGCGCGGTGTGACGTCGTGCCAGATGGCGCGCTGTGTGCGCGGCGTCCGCCAGCTGCGGCGGTTGCTAGGCGACGGCTAAAGGTCGGTCTCTGCCTCCTCGGAGCACCGCCACAGCGAAATTGCAAGTTCGTGGCCAATGTAGCTTTCGCTACAAAACAACAAGAGCCGCACCAGCTGAGTGATGAATGAAAGACCCAAAGACCCCTCAGTGTAAATATTCTTTACACGTTGTCAAGAAAAGGGCAAGTCTTCCTGAGAACTAAGTTGAACAAAAGCAAATTCAAACTTCAATGAGGGATAGTCTGATCCAGACATTCAATAAAGGATGAGTTTGACGTGGGTTATAAAATGTATTACCGTATACTACGGATAGCGGTAATGTGAAAATGGTAAACTGTGCGCATAACTGGTCTAAATAAATCTTGACATGGAGGAACCACTGGCAGCTCATGAATAAGAGCGATTCGCGTAGTATTGTAGGCACCAGTAATAGCAAGACGTGGAATTCCATGAAGCGATAAGACGCGATCTCGTAGCCGGTAAAGGGGGCAATGAAACCAACAAGCTGGGGCGGCACAGGTGATTGTAGGAAGACTAATGTGCTGATAAATTCTGGGGCATATGAAAAGAAGAAACACAAAAATGGAAATAGAACCGGTTAAGACGCGTGGTGGTAGATGCTAGAATTTTCGTTTAGCTTAGATGAGAGTCAAAATAAACTCGAATAATTTAATACTCAGTTCACATTTGAGACTGCAAGTGCCTAGTCGAATAGCCGACTGGCGTTTGTCTAACGTCGCGACTCCATGAGAAATAAAACCTGAGTATTTTTCTGGGTTCACGTCAGCGCGGTATTAGTAGACCAGTTTTAGATTAAAGTTATAACATTTAGGCAACGAAAATTGAGGCCCATCTTCAGCAGCTCGTGCTTGTGGAATGCGCTGATTTTGTCAGTCGCAATAATCTACGTAGGGTTCGTCCGACTTACAAAATAGCATCGCTTCTGGCTACTCACAGTACTATGAAGTGCGCCTGCAGTAGGAGGACTACGTTGATGCGGAAGCATTAAGGTCCCTGATGTCCTGACGATGTCCAGCGGCCCTTCTGGTTCGGAGTTTGACACTAGTCTCACCGCTCTGTACCTCGTGGTGTCGAGAACTCCAAAAGCTTGTGAAGCTGTTGTTCCGATTGTGTCGGGTGGTCGATACAAATGCCTCCCTCCTGCGAGCCAGCGCGGTCAGAGCTGCGCAATCTCGATGACGTGCGACTCACGGGATATTGGAGGACCAGATCCGTAAGAAAAGTTGTCAACAAGATCGCACGCTGCACGAAGCAATACGTGCTTGAAGTCATGCCGAGAGCATTCAGGCATCTATTGTGCATTGGATGTGGTCATAGAGGTATCGCAGTTGCTGAATGTCAGAAGGTAAGGATATCGGCTTCAGATTAAATAGGCTATTAAGATTATCCAGCATGATAAGCTGTTGATCACCGAAGTATATGTGCAGAATCTCGATGGTGTCCTCATAGCAGGTTTCGTTGGGCTGCAGACCTGAAATGGCCGATGCCGCTTTTCCAGTCAAAACGCTTTTCAGGAAACTGAACCCGTCAACAGCGCTGAGCGCGTCGTTCTCGTGGACAGATAATTTAGAACTGCGTCCACAAGAGTTAAAAAGGCTTTCAGTTCTTGTTGAACTTCATGCAATCAATATGCAAAAGCCCACAGTTACCATGAGTAGTGGTGTGGTCGCTAGTATGCTAAGGAGATGGGGGTAACCAACTCGACTGCAGCTAGAAACGCAGCCTCGCACTCATCCTAACCACCTAACCACCTGTCACTGAACGCCCCAGCTTCAACTACTCGGTTTCGAGCAGGTCATCTGGCATTTCGTCTCTGATCATTTCGTCAAGCATCTGAACCAGACGGTACAACGTTTCGAGCCTTGCCAGTACAGCGTTGACATCGGGAGCAGAAAGGTCTGCGGCCCGTCATAGGGCTGCCTCCGCTTCGTCTAAGATGTCGTTTAGCTTCGAGCGGGGAGCCCAGTGTCATAGAAGGAGGCACTTCATTCTTTCTGTTAAAGCCTGGACCGCTACGCCGAGGTTGGAAGAACCACGGCTCATCAGGAAACTGGTGCAGTCCGTTGCATCGCTTAGGTGGGCGTCGAGGAGGTCTCTCCCAGGTTTGGGCACCATTTAGCGGACCTACGGGTCCCCTTTCCTTGCAGAGACGCCGGAGATCGGAGCCGCAACTACAAGCATATCACCGGGATCAATTGATGCAGTGATTGTACGCACATCATTTGAACAAACTTGACTTTTTCGCGGCAGAGTTACGAGGTTCCTATTCTGAAACGGCCTGACTGTTTCTCAACTCTCTTTCCTGATTGGGCTCCAGTACAATTACAACATCTATTCATCAGTGCTATTCATCTGGAAACTTTTCTGTCCTTGATCGAAACTTCTTTGTAGTAATAATTTTTTTCTATTCTCTGCCCAAAATCATACCGGCTACCTATTCCAGCACTTTTAATTGACCTCACATCATACAGTACTACAAAAGATCATGATTACACGTATTGACTGATACCTGGAGCGCTACTCAATATATCCGGCAATATTGTAAGCGTTTCGAAGTGGACGCTCCTCTATTGACAACGGGGCTGACCAGGTTTCATCCGTCGAACGCCAGCAGTGGCATAGTCAGAAACATTTTTCGAGGGGTATTATACGTCACCGTTAAAAAAAAATTGAAAGAGCCTGCACCCAAACATTATCTGTAATTTTTCTGCTGCAATAAAAACGAAGGGTTAGTTATTTCCTTAACTGTAATACCTACATAATACGAGGGCACACAGGTCTACAAGGACTTGATCCATAAAAATATTTTGTTCTCACTTAACAACACTTACCGAAAATCGCGGATATTCAAAATATTTACACATAATACACAACGACACAAATGTTGGTGCTCTGCAACGAAGTCAGCAATAGTGAACGAATGGCATTTGTCAAAACTTCTACCCCATGAATGTGAACCTGCGCCCGGACGCAGATGCGGTTTAAAAAAACGCACTTGTTATTGCCAACATATAGCAAGGCAGAGATCTGGGCAAGTTGGTATGCATTCATACTGGTGAACAGCGCAAAAAAAGCAAAGCGAAACTTTGTGCGCGGAAGCGCGCCATCTTGTTCCGATTTCCTTTCTTGCCCCCTTTCATGAAAGGGAGCAAGAAGGGAAATCGGAACAAGATTGCGGGCTTCCGCGCACAAAGTTCCGCTGCAAAAAGTGCAAGTGCGCACCTGAGTACAAGAAAACCGAAGTTCTGTTCCGCCATAAAGATAAGCTCACGCGCGAAATAATGGAAGCGCATCACATCCACAGGGAAAGTGACGAATGCATCAGCAGTCTTTCCGTGACACTTAGCAACAAGGAATTAGCTTACATCACTTCTTATGTGACAAAGGTTTTGGTTTTCACGGCCCTTTCACACTTTAATCTTACTTCTTTGTGTTATGTTTTCGTATATATACCCTTCCATCCTTCAATAAACCCAGTTGATAGTCAGCGCGTGTCTTGTCGTTGTCCCGCCTTTTTTTTGCGCTGTTCACCAGTATGCATAATTGTCAACATAGTTTATGATCATTTCAGCACAATGCAAAGGATGAACAAGCAGGCTGGTGTGGAAAGGGGCTTTATTGTTGAACTGTGCCTACAACTAAAAGGAGTGTCATACGTCGTGGGATGGCGAAGAGTGCGTATTTTCTGCAATAACTTCCGCTTCATATTAGAGCAGTAAATATTTTTTTGAGCCAACCTGCGCTCATGTTATTTTTGTTTTAACATTTTATATATCGATGCGGTATGAATAACGCAGTCGAAAAAAAGGTCGCAGGAGGAGGGGGTAGGGGCAACGCAGCACTCAGAAAACTTCGGGGGGTGCTCTGACACCGAAACATCTCTCCTGGCTACGCCCTTGAAAGCCAACACATTTGAAGCGTTTCTCCACGTATTTTCTCTGCTTAATAAGGGCGCATACGACAACGTAAATCATCAGACCATTCTAGACGCTGTGGAAGCCGTTGAACTTGGTCGTTGCAAATAAACTTCATGGCTCCATATGACGCAAAGCTATATTAAATTTTCATTTCTCAGCCCAAAGATGGCTGTCAGTAAGTAAATGTTTTGTACTCATTTCGTTGCGCAACTTGTAAGCACCCTAATGGCAGCAGAGATGGCGTAGCGCGCGCATGTCAACTGAGCATCACCGCCTCTTCTGAGTGCCTTCGAAAAGCAGTGCTTTTAGATTTTCTTTACTTTCTAATTAATCACGTGTTGGAGGTGTGGTGCGTCAGGCTTATACAAGGAACAAGGACATTGGTGTTTCCACAAGCGTATTTATGTACGTTTTCTACACTCCAGTACGCATTTGCAGCTGCCGCCAGGATACTGAGTGCTCCCTTCCTGCTTAGTTTGTTATGTGGTGGCGGGTACTCTCGCCTGCCTTCTCTTTAATATTCCAATATTTCTCCGTATGTCCGAAGCAAGACTGAATCGTTCGCAAGGCTTCGACCTGCTGGATTGGAGTTTCTTCGAGCTATGCTGTCAGCCTAAAATTGCCTTTCACGTCTTCGTGCACCTGTCCATGTAGTCCGATGCTTTGCTTGCGATGGGCACCCCGTTCTTATGATATTAGCGGCCCTTTTCCCTACTCCTCAGTTCTTGAAAATCCGGCACGCGTCCTGGGAGTCCGTAATCATTTTTAGGGACTTTCCGGTTCTTTTCATCACGACGACCACCACATAAACTGCGGTCTCCTCAGCGTCCCGAACCGTGCAACCCCGCAGCGATGCGCCGACCAATTCCTTGTACCTGTGGTAGATAACCACAACCACTGCATTATGGTCATTTCTATACACTGCTGCGTCCACGCCCACAGCATCTTTGCAAATTCCACACACCCGCTCGGTCATCCTGACCGCGAGCTGCCCCCTTCGCATGTTGTGGGTCGGATGCATGTGTCTCGGTAGTGGCGTAACCTTTAACGTGGCCCTGATCTCATCCGGCACATCTGCCGTCCGCTCGATCTCCCTTACTCCGTCTTGATAGACCAGTCGTAACGAGAGGGCTCTCCCAGTTGTGAGCAAGAGCTTTTCCCTCTGTGAGACTAGCTGCACTCCGTAAGCTCCTCGTACTTTTTCATCAGCCTAAGTTCAGTCATTTTCGCCGCAGCCATTCGTATTTGCAGACTCAGGGTGGTCTTATCCGCCTTCCTGAAAAGGGCCTCGGCCTCTTCGCCTTCCCGTTGGTTGAGGCGGTCCGAACCTGTCCTTGGTTAGATGATAGATCTAATCTCTATTATATTACATGAGGCTGCCAGTGTACCATGGCAATCCCGGGACAACGCACCGGGACAACGCAGCTACAACGCTGCAGCTACAACGCGGGAGACCAGCTACAACTCACTGACCGCGCGTGCCGTGGGCAGCAACGGTCACCGGAGTCCTAGGCTGGGGATCCGACCACTGAAGATGCCGACAACAGCATTTGATAAGAGCAAATCAACTTCTCTCTCTCTCTCTCTCTCTCTCTCGACACACGATGAGCCACTCGCACACAAAAACAATCAGGTGCGAAGAGAGCAAATGACGACGCTATAATCACGTGCTCCAACACGCCCAAGAACTCTTCACAAATAAACAGACTTTGCGGGTTCAAAAAGCATAGGAAGCTGCAAAGACTTACGGTGTCTTTTATATTGATCTTCGCCGTTTCCTCCTGGCGCTTAGCTTCGTACGAAATTAGAGCGAGATTTTAAAAACGGTAATGTTACTGCTGCACTCAGTGCAAGCTAATTATTGTATGAGCAATTGTCTGTCCCTTTCATGAGCTTCCATAACTTGCATGCCGTATGCCAGGACAGCATTGGGGGTATCTTTTCCTGCAGGAATCGCTTCGGTGGACGTTGTTGCTGCGAAGCAGGTGTTTTTCTCTACCTTTTTTTTTCAGGCGTCGATTTTTTTTATAAGAAACATTTCTATGGCACGCGCCAGTGATTGTGGCGCAGTTGAAGCTACTCATTTACTTGTGGTGTGGACTGATGATCCCTGGACGCCAAAAATGTGCGGAAAACAGAGGTTAAGTTGAAACTATTCAGTGCATTCGTGAATTGATAATCTGTTCCCACGGCAGCAAACGCAGCCTTCAGGGGGCGCTCCCGTCCCTCGTTCATGTTTTCACGCAGATAAGTCAGGAGGAGGCATTACAGGCATTAAAAAAAATCAGAGGTCACTGCGACGAACCACATTGGGAGAATACGAAAGCATTGACGCCTCCTCGGCGCTCACCTCTCTTTGGCTCTCTTTATCATTTTCTTTTTATTTGTCAATTTAACAACTGAATCCGCGTAATTATCTTATGCTTTAACTAAACATCGATTTATTTACTCTGATTATAGCTTGTTTTATCTCAATCAACCGTTTTGGTTTTTCAAATCTGGCGCCGTGGTTGCTTTCCCGTCCACTTACTATATCTTCGTCTAGCCTATTCAAGCGTCCAATGGGTTTTGAATACAATAAATTAACTAATAAATGTATGTCAATGAAACTGTTTTGTTCGATTAATTATCGCCCATCAAATAGTTTTCAATTCATTTCAAACTTTAATTTCACTCCTTTGCCAATTTTTGTGCTATTTTTCCATCCACGGCGGCTTTCCTGTACACTCACTATATCGATGTCCGCGCTATTTCATCGTTTTATTTACATGTTTGGCTCTAATTAATTTACTAATCACCCTATCGACATAATTTTTTTCTTCGCACCGTCCTCACATCATCCTCTTTCGATTGCAACCATTCGTTTGATGCTACATCTTCTGAGAACGCCACAACTGCTCCGGACGCGTTTTGGTGACACGACCCGCCGACATAGCCTAGAAATGCTTTCGCATTAAAAAAAAAAAAAACGAATCCATTGCTGGACCGCACAGAACGTAAAAGAGCTGTAGCAAAGCTCCTAGCCACATGTGTTGCGTTGCTGATACCTCGGGTGGAGCATAGTGCGCCAGCAGTCGTTACAAACAAGAATTAAAAACTATACTCTAACGCAGAGGTCATGTTCCTCCTCCTAGCCTCAGCGATAGTCCTTTGCAATAGGCTCTAGGAATAAACCTCACAATTATCAATATTGCCACCCATTACTGACTCCGTCTTCCGCAACTGTTCTCCGGCGCATCAAAAATATATTGTCCTAACGACGAAGCAAGGGTCTTTTTTTTTTTCCGACGATGAGCACAAGCGTAAGCATCGCGAAGATCTGTTGCATTCAGAAATGAGTCTCCAAATAAAACCCGCAGGAGAGTTGAGTCATTTTCTAAGATGAGTACATCACGTCCTTTTTTTTCGCATGCATGGTATTCTATGGAGAAAGCTATTGAGAGCAAATGCCAATTGAATCACTTTTTTTTTCTTGCATGTTCTTCCGAGAATATTGGGCAAAAAATGCACATAAAAGGGTAAAGGATGTTCGAAACAGGCTCAGTCTTAGCAACTCTAGTGCGCCTGTCCCGAAAGCGTGTACACTGTCAGGCAGGTTAGGTTAGGTCAGGCATAGCACCCGTAGCTGCAGGCACCCGCCTGCAGCTATGGCTGCTATGATGTTCGTTTTCATTTTCGCATATGAAGCCGGGTTTGTCAGCCTAACGTTGCAAAAAAAAAATATGGCAAGAAGATATTACGATGTACAGTGCTCTACGACAATAGCCTATACGTGTAAGTGCCACTCTTAGGAATAAAGGAGCGCTTCAAACTGCGCTTTCTTTGATTAATTTTGTGTTAGAGTATGCCTCTTCAATAAGATCCTCGTTCTCAGTAACCAAACCAATAAGAAAGACGTTCGTAGGCAGGAACTTAAAAGAGAGTGAACCGCCTTAATCCGTAATAATCTTTGTTTAACAATTATAAATGCATGTACTCTTTTATGCACTGCCGCATTGATAGGACATCTCTTTCTTGATTACAAATTTTCTTCACTACTGTGTTTTACAGTACAGAGGTGGTGCTTGTTTTGATTTGTCACGTTTTGAATCGCTTTTTACCGGTTCTAATTGCTCAGATGGAGTAATTACTTGGCGGAGACAAAATTTGATCGTGAGTGCTGTCGCTATTTAGCACAGCTCGCTTCTAGCCTAGCAGAGCAGAGCGGAGTGTTCGGTGTACACTAAATAAACGATATTAAGCAGAACCCATACAGCACCCGTCCTGTCATGTCCTCTGTGTATTCGTCCTAAAAGTTAGCGCTGCTTATATTTTAACGAAAGAAAATGCATAACCAACTAGCCCCGCAACGTGTTTTACTAAGTAAACCATTCAGTCAGCACAAGTACACGTTCTTTTTCTGTTAGGAAATTGTCTCATCGCACGTTTCAAAAGCAGTTGTATAAAGCATGAGTCTAACCATTCTGTAAAGCATTGATATTGAAGAAGTATTTTGAGAAAGAAAACTCATTACCAGGTAAAGTTTAATAAGTAATTCATCATTAGTGTCCACCGGCACTCAGCAGTACGGCTGCAAAAAAAGTAACGCAGCTTTTTTGGAGCACTTTATTTCTGTGGTCTATCGCGTTCCCCTATATCTGGCTGTCTGTACACCAAGAGAGTTGCTGTACCAACTAAACTAACCGGGACTGCATGAATGTGGCACGCTTGACCACATGGATCGACTGTAAACTGGAACATAGCATCCACATAGCATCCATGTCAGGCAATAGGTCATAACTGCAATACACATGACATATACCTTGAGCGCAGGAGAAAAATATTTTTATCCGCTAATTTAAAATACTTGAAATCTCAAATTTTGAAGCGCACTAGAAATAGCCAACAACCGCTAGTGCATCATTATATGAGAGAAGCAGCCAACATAAACGAGCTCCTCATTCCCCTTCCCTTGTTTGCTTAATTGCTTAGCGAGGGCCTCGGTTCTGGCAGCCTCGACGCCATAGGAAGCATAAGAGGGTTCTCACGCAGCTTCCACCCTCGCCGTTCGATGACGTTCTACGTCACACATGCGGTAAATCAGGACGTTCTACGTCCGCCGCTTATGAACGTGGGTGGCGCTGATGAACACTCTCAAGGTTAGGTTACTTGTAAACATAAATACCCCCGAAAGTAGAAGATTTGACAGCCGTCGCCGTAGCTCAGAGGTAGAGCACCGGACGCGTAATTCGGAGGTCGTGGGTTCGGATCCCACCGGCGGCATGTGTTTGTTTTTTCTTCTGCTTTTCTAATCAATTAGCTTTAAGCGATAACATATTCAGTAATATTCTAAATTGATCAACACCACAGAATAAATAAAAAAAAATAAAAATCCCCTGTGCCCGTTGGTTTCTGTGGCTGTTGGCTTCTGTCACATTGCTGTGTATAGACTGCTAAAGGTCCTTTTGTTCCCACTTCGAGTTACTGATCAATTCGCTTTCGCCCTACAATAAGCTTGCCGTACCGGTTAGCTCAATTGGTAGAGCGACTGCTCCGGTGAAGCGGTGGTCCCGGGTTCGAACCCCGGACCAGGACGAATTTTTAACTACGAAGTTTCTGAGAAAGCTGTATAGCTTTCCTTTGTAGCCGTATGGCTGCGCTCAGGTGGATGCCAATGAGTAATTACTCCCTTATTACAAATGTACTCCACCTTGGGGGATTCCCCTAAAACATTTGACCATTTGAATGCAGCATAAATGCAACCAAACAAGCTCTGCATCACCTCTATACAAAGCATTTCTGGGAAGCAAGCCACTATCTTTCTTTAAAGCGTGCTTTTTGAGTTATGAGGACTGCGGCTGTTGTACTATTATAGCAGTGTTGGCGGATATGAGAAAGCAAGTGAATATTGTTGTCTGGTATTCTGGTTACAACATTTCTGGTAAAAAAAAATTGCACTATTACAGTTAGGCGGCACGTTCCAATTAGATATTTGTAGCTGTTCGGAAGTACTAGCCATATCAGCTAAAATTTCGAAGACGCACTTACTCTCCGTGGTGCTATCAACACATTTTAGCGATCTCTCAACAAAAGACAAACACTTGTGAAGAGCCCTTCAAGCCCGCACGCAAATTCACGCCATCCAAAGCACGTCACACAATTCCGCAAGTACCACGCGACATTCTCTTTCCGCGTGGGCTGGAGCCAGGAGAAGCGGCGAGCTCCGTAGCGCAGGCGGGAAAGAAGATAACGTGGCACTTTTTACTGCGCGCGTATTTTCGAAAAGGGCCTATTGTTCGCTGATAACGCAATAAGGAAACAATCTCATAGGACTAGCCGAAGGGTGGCTTTATTCAACCTTTGAAAGATTGTGGTTATATCTCTCTCACTGCGACTACACCGTCAGACTATATTACTAGGCAAAAAGTAAACAAAGATTATAATTCGCTTCAAGGGGAAGTGAAGAGGTTTTAGAAGTCGACAAGTGTGATGTGGTCGAATGTGTGAATAGCGCTGGGCAAAGCATGCCAGGTATTTTTGTGCTGGAGTTTGAAATGGAGGCATAACCACCGAATAAAGCCACATTGGAGTTTAGGCTGCTCTGCAGTTCAGAGTGACGGGCAGATTCAGCAATGATAATGTCACATACGGTGGCGCTACGTTGCCCGAAAAAAAACGGTTTTTCAAAAATCATAACCAACATCGCTGAAAGTACACCCCAAGAAGAATTGCTTGGCCGCATAGGACGGCGCGCGGCAGAATGCAGGGGAAGGCAGCGGTCATCTGAAATTTCAGCAACAATCACGTCATCCCCAGTTTCTCCGCATTTTCCCAGCGTTGGGAGGAACTTCCCCTGATAGCTATAGACCAATAGCCTTTACAAGCTGTCCCGCCAAAACTTTTGCAGGTGTCCTCAATATAAGAATAACTTTTGACCTTGAATCCCGCTAATTTGCCATATCAAAGCAGTTTTAAAAAGGCATGCTCCACAACAGGCCATCTTGTCCACCTCGAAAATACAATCAAAGAAGCTTTTATACACAAACAGCATCGATATTGAGAAAGCGTAGAGGTTTGGGATCCTCCGCGATCTAGGGGACGTAGGCATCCACGGTAGGATGTTTAACTTCCTGAAAGACTTCTTCTCCAACCGTTCTTTCACGTACCACTAGGCTTAACCCTCTTAAGGAACTTTATTGAGGAGAATGGAGTACCTCAGGTGTGTATATTAAGCACGACCTTATTTATTGTAAAAATGAATTTCATAGCTAAAATGTAATCAGTCTACGTTGATGATGTTCAAATAGCCTGCACATCCTGAAACGTAGTAACATGCGAAAGAGACATAAAACTGACAGTAAACAAACTAACAAAGTGTACAGATAAAAATAGTTTGAAGTTTTCCACGCAACATCAGCAGCTGTTTTCCTCTCGCTTGGAAGAGGTCTGCACACTGATGCCAGCATTTTACTGAACGAAGTCATATTACCAGTAAAACACAAGCACAAATTTTTAGTAATAACTTTTGACAAAAACTAACATTCCTGCCACACATAAACACCCTGAAAAGAAAACTTCTCGATCCCTGAACATACAAAAAATGCTCTCACGAAAACACTGGGGCTCTGATAGGGCATGTCTCGTACAACTTTATCACTCTGTAGTATGCTCTACCTTATGTTATGGATGCATGGTTTATGGGTCGGCGAGAGCATCGCAACTTAACCTACTGGATTCAGTACATAATTTATGTTTGCATCATTCCACCTGTGTATAAATGACATCGCCCATAAACAGTCAGCATCTAGAAACTAACTAACCATCACTTACAGACAGAAGAGCCATGATGACATGGTCGCACATTCTAAAAATCTGTTCAGTGCATAAGCATCTATGTTACCCAATCGCTACAAAAAGCCCATCAAGAAAATTCTTGCACATAAAACCGCAAGCTACCCGGCTACTGCTGTTGAAATTTGAAAAGATGTGCCAAAACTTCTGCCTACTAGACAGACTGCCAAGCATTGCTAGAAGACGAGATTCACTGCCGCCATGGTACAATTTCCCTGCAATCTCTGATTTCACTCTTACACAGTACCGTAAAAAAAGACTCCACAACCACATATAATACAAAAAATTTCTTACACTTGAGAAAAGTACTTTCACAGCTTTTTGTACAGATGGTTCGAAAACTGATGCTTACGTTAGAAGCGCAGTGGTAGAAGGGAATGGGAATAAAATAGTAATACCTCCACAGTGTGCGTCGATCTTCACGGCTGAATCCTACACCATCTGTGTAGTGGTAGAAAAATAATAAACAAGATCCTCGCAAACATCCTTTTTTAGACAGGCTCGCTAAGTGTGCTTACAACCCTTAACTCTACAAATGCAATCACTCCGCTGCTAGGCGACATCATACACAACATAAGAACAACCATAGATCAAAAACAAAACATTAAACTGTGCTGGGTACCAAGTCCTGTCGGCGTAAAGGGCAATGAAAGAGCAGATTTGTGCGCTGGTCAAGCTTGTGGCAAGCAAATTGTAAGTGTAAATATGCCTTATAAATATTGCATCAACTTAGCACATCGTAAGACAAGAAAAAAATGGCAGTACGCTCAGAGCAACGAAATAAATAACTACTGCTAGTAAAACCAGTTTTAGGTGAATGGAAATCATGTGTGCACCAGGAACGTTTCAAAGAAGTAATTATTTTTGGTCTCCAAATAGGCCACACACACACTACACTGAACTTTCTACTGACGAAACAAGACAAACCAGTTTTTACACGTTGAGATGAAGGTACAGCAAATCACGTTTTATTTCATTGTTCTAAACTTGAAAACCTAGAGAAAAAATGCTTTTGCTCGTTTTAAATCAAGGCATCCCTTTACACCCAGCGCTGCTCATAGGTGTAGGTGATAATGCTTTTGTGAACATGTCTTTTGTTTATAGATCTTTAACAGAAGCAGATTTTAAATATGTAAATCATGACCCGGTGCTTCACTTGATGCCCCTCAGCCACTTTCTCATTCGTGAGAAAAAGGCTGAGGTTTTCATTTGTTTCGTTGGGAGCCTCGACATAATGTCCAGCCAAGGATGGCCGCTGAGGCTATCTGATCGTTTCTCTAAAGCTTTTATTTACCATTAGCCAGTGCGAATATTCTTTTCATCTGTTAATGCTAGGTAGTTAAATTTTTTGTCCTCTATACCACCGATCACTTTCCACGTTTTTTTTTTTTGAAATCCCGCAGGAAACTTTTCCTTTACCTTGTGCTTGGCGCATGATGGCCTTAGCTGCTGTGTACCATTAAACCCAACACAACACAGCATCCACTTATTGACCAGTCCTTTTCAGTGTCTATGCGAACGACATCCCATCCATAGCCCGTAATATAAGTTATATTCAGTACGCCGATGAGACAAGTTTTTTTTCCTCACTGGCTGCTCTTCCGTTTAACTAATAAGTAGAGGAAACCTGGCTCTTCTGCTTTCCACAAATTGCCCAAGGCTAATGGTTTAGTAGATAATCTAAGCAAAACCAAAGGTGTCTTTTTTCGGCTCCTCAGCCTGGATATTATTGTAAACAATGCCCTGCAGCTAGAAAATAACATCATTGAAATTGTGAAGTTGAAACCGCTCGGCGTTGTTTTCGTCTCTCGCATGAGATGGTCGGACCATATAATGCATATCGAAAGTAAGCTTACTAGAACAGTAAGCTTCTTACTAGATCGTACTCAGGTCTGTAATCTTATTTACCATGCTATATTTCAAGTATATGTAAACTACTGTCACCTCTTTTGGGGTACAACATCTAAAGCAAATCTAAATATTATACTTGGTCTCCAAAAGAAGCCAATTAGAGTGATCGCTGGTGCGGATTATACTTCCCACCCGGAAACTTTATTAGTATTCACCATGTGCAACCAGGTTTGAATATCGCTTGTTTCACTGCCTTAGATTCTCACACAATGCTCATGCGACTTGATCAAGAATCTTGCTAGACTCAAGCCATTCGAGAAACGCTCACACCAGAAGCAAACAAATTTGGGATGTTCCCCCAGCGAGGACGCTATATGGAAGCAACAGCGTTCGTTTCATTTTACTATACCCACTAAATAGTCATCGAACAAACAAACCAAACATCTTTACCGCCCCCATTAAGGACTATAAGTTATATTTCATCAGTGCCGCACAGTCTTTCTGTTATTTGCTTTGTTGAGCTTTGTCATGAGTGATCACTAATTTTTAGGTTCAGCCATGTTGCCTGCATACGGTTGACTATTAAGCATTTTAATTTGTTTTTTTCATGAGCGCAAATATTTCCCCTGCCTTTGCTGTTTTCTATGCTACATTTCATTTCTCTCTATGTATGTCCGCCTTGAATGTGCACATGTTCTGCTGCTTTGTCTTTCCCGGACATAGAGCATCTCTCAAGCTACCCTTGTAGCTTTTTGCTCGAGGCGCATTTCCTGTATGTCTGGAAAAACTTTCTTCAATTGAAAAAAAACCAGTGATGAAAAAAAAACGGCGCACTTCAATTCAGTGACGATTACCGCCTCTTGAACAACATTACGAAGAAGGACGTCTGCCTTCTCCCCAGCATCGACGACACACTGGACCATCTCTGCAACGCCAAGTATTTGTCATCGATGGAACTCAAAAGCGGCTACTGGCAAATTGAGGTCGATGAAAGAGATCGCTAGAAGACCGCTTTCGTTACTGCGGATGGCCTCTTCGAGTTCAAAGTGATGCCATTTCGTGTCTGTTCCACACCGGCGACGTTTCACCGAGTAATGGATATAGTCCTGGCAGGTCTTAAGTGGCAGATTTGTCTGGTATATTCAGATGACGTCGTTTTCTTCGCCTCAAACTTTCAAGAGCACCTAGAAAAGCTTCGAACAGCACTAGAGGAACTCAAGTCATCTGGTTTGACCTCTGAAAATAGAGAAGTGCCACTTTGCCTATGAAGAGCTTTTGTTTCAAGACCACATCGTTAGCAAAGAGCGAATACAAAGAGGGAATACGCCCATACCTGTAGGAAACAGCTGCTATCGCAACGTTTCCGCCGCTGGCCGATAAGCAAGCTGTGGGCAAATTCCTTCGACTGTGCTCGTATTATCGACGATTTGTCAAGAACTTTTCGCGCATCGCCAAGCCTCAGACTCAACTGACAAATGTAGGTGCGCCATTTAAGTGGAAAGCGCCAAAGGCCTTCAAGGTACTTCAGCGTTGTTTGCAGTCCCCATCTATCCTCGCACACTTTGGTGAATATGCCGAGATTTAAATTCATACCGACGCAAGCAGCGTGGGCCTGGCACCATCTTCTTTCAGAAAACCGACAGAATGAAGAAAGTAATCGCATGGTCCAAAGCCGAGGCTAAGTATTGGACAAGCGAGAAGGGTCTTGTCATCATCTGGGCCACTCTATCCACGCTAGACTCCATGGTTCGCAACGTTACCGAAGTAGATAACGTTGCCGTCGCCGCCTACGTTCAGAGCGGAAAAGCCTGAAGGCTTGCCCGATTACGGATCAAAGACCACCTAAGGAACGACGCCAGACGCTACAACCTACGAAGATGCATTGCGGAAGCCAAGAGACCGAGTGTTAGTGGGACGCCCATTCGCCGCCGCGGATTGAGAGAAAAACTTTTCCACCGCTATTTCAGCCCGTACAAGTTTCTTCGTCGGCTAAGCGAAGTGAACCATGTAGTCTTCCCTGAAGAAATGAGTGCATCCCAGCGACGTCGCGTACTCCGAGGATTTCTCCATGTCGTCCGTCTAAAGCCGTAGCATACGCTCTAAAGGACGCCGTGTTTCCACTCCCGGTGTTTATTGTGCACAGCCCATTTTATTTGTTTCCAGTGACCTTATTTGTTTTAAGACATATAGGGTCGATGCTTCTTTGAGAGGGGAGTAAGACCGCGAATCTTTGTAGTGTTTGTTCTGTCTTCAAATTTTCCAGTGCGCGGCTTTATCGCTTTCTTTGTAACGCTAGAAGCGGCCAGAATTATCTCAATTTATCGCGTCTAGGCTCAGCCGAGTATACGTTGTTCCAGACTGTTGCGGTAACTTGGCACGCCGTATCTCGAAAGTTCGCTATCAGCTTTAAATTGAGCAGGGGTTACGGCGGTGGGCATTTTTTTCGACGACCGCCGAGCGCGCTTGTTGTTACACTGCCGCCGAGTTCTGTTTTTTTGGGCGCAAGTCAGCCTAATAAAGAGTGATAAAGCGATGCGCCAACTAGTTACCTGTACCTGTGGTTGATAACCACAAAAACTGCATTATGGTCATTTCTGTACACTTCTGCGGCCATGTACGCAGCATGTTCAAAATTTACACAGACCCGCTCAATCGTCCTGGCCCTGGCCTGCCCCCTTCGCATGTTGTGGGTCGGATGTATGTGTCTGCGTAGTGGCGCAACCTTAAACGTGGCCCTCATCTCATCCGGCATATCTACCGTCAGCTCGATCTTCCTTACTCCATCTTGATAGCCCAGTCATCTCAAGAAGGCTCTCCCAGTTGTAGTGAGCAGCAGTTGTCCCTCTGTGAGACTAGCTGCGCTTCAATAAGCTCCTCGTACTTGTTCATCAGTCCAAGTTAAGCCATTCTGGTCGTAATCGTTCGTATTTGCAGACCCTAGCGTGAGAAGGGCCTCGACCTGTTCGCCTTCCCGTTGGTTGAAGTGCTCCGAACCTCTCCTTGGCACGGTTACAGACTGGATCTCTATCATATTACGTGGGTCTGCCAGTGTACTACGGCAGTCCCGGTGATTCCGAACGCCACTGCGGAGCATTGAGAAGCTACGTTGTCCAGCTAACACGCGGGAGACCAGCTACAGCTGAGTGGCCGCGAGTGCCAGGCAGCAAAGATCACCGGAGTCCTAAACTAGGGATCCTACCACTGAAGATGCTGACAACTGCATTTGATACGAGCAAATAAAGTTATCTCCCTCTCTCTCGACACGCAATGAGCCACCCACATGCAAAAATAACCGGGCACGGAGAGATCGAATTACGACGTTGCCAGCACGTGCTCCAAAGCAACAAAGAAATCCTCCCAAAGACAGACACTTTGCTTGTTCCAAAAGCATACGAAGCTGCAAAGTCTTACAGTGACTTTTATATTGATCTTTGCTCTTTGCTCCTGGTGTTTCGCGTCGTGCGAAATTAGAGCGAGACTTTAGAAACGATAATATTACGGCCGCCTTCACTACAAGCCAATTATTATATGTCAAACGTCTGCTCTTTTCATGAGCTTTCATAACTTGCATGCCAGATCACAGAAGGGCGTTTGGGGTATTTTTTGCCTATAGCAATCGCTTTGGCGGACGTTGTTGCTGCGAAGCACCTATTTTTGCTGTCTTTTATTTCAGGAACAGATTTTCTACCAAACCTTGCTACTGCACGTGGCAGAGATTGTGGCGCAGTTGAAACGACTCATTTCTTGTGATGTGGACTGACGACCACCGGATGCCAAAAATGTGCGGAAAACAGAGGGTTAAAGAGTAACTATTCAGAGCATTCGTGGATTAATAACCAGTACGAAGGACAGCACACGCAGCTTTCAGTGGGCGTACCCGTCTTTCGAGCATGTTTTCACGCAGATAAGTAAGGAGGAATCGTTCGTGGTACCAAAAAAGGTGTCGTTGATTTTACTGCAAAATTCTCAGAACTCTATATACGGCTTATACGTTTACACCTTGATATACTTCGTGCATTTATGCGTGGGAATGAAAGTCGCACATCACCAGCTGCGAGCAGCACGCCTCCATACGTCCGTACAAAATATATTTACGGTTACTGCCAGCAAACACCCGCCCATTAGAAGCATTTTCTTCAGCTAAATTGCCAAGAAGACCTGTTGAAAGTGCCTGCGCCACTTCCGCGGGGGCCGTAAAGAAAGCTGTCGTGAGCTTGCGCAGCCACTTACCAACCCAACGTAGAAACAAGCGCGCGGCACCCAAATATGTTGCACTACCTCGTGGAAATCTTTCCTTGTTCCCGGCTCTGTGCCTTGCGTAACTAAATGTTGCGGAGGTTAATGAAGTCTACTTGCGTTCTTTAAAAGCGAAATAATTTTTTAATTCGTTGTTTTATTTCCTTTTTTTAATTTTTTATTCACTTTTTCATTTTGAGCCGCCGACGTGGGTCAGTGGTTATGGTCCTCCGCTACTGAACCGAAAAATGAGGGTTCGGTCCCAACTGGGGCAGACGCATTTCAAAGAAGGCGAAATGCTAGGGGCCGGCGTACTGTGCGATGCCAGAACACGTTAAAGGAACCCCGGAGGATCGAACATATCCGGAGCCCCCCTACGACGCCCCTCATGGCCTCATAGCGTTAAACCTCATAAAAAGAAACCAATGTTTGATGAGAAAGCATTACTAGTCCCATTACGAGAAAAGCAGGTGGCCTGTGTGTGTCAGTATCTGAACTCGCAGATGGTACAGGACATCCCAGCCATGGCAAAAGTAGTGTGACGTCATCAAGCGGCCGTATGGCGCACAGAGCAAGCCGAGCAAGTGACTCTGCATGACCTGGAGAGATTTACGCAGACTGCTCCAGACTGCTCTCACGATGAAATCTCATCTTTGCAAAAATCTGAGATTATTGGCTCTGATAAAAGTACACAAAGAACCCAAAGAAACTTGTAGATGCTGCACAAAAGGCCTTTGCCTGAAATGATAACAGCGTCCATTCAAGCCCAATAAAAAGAGATTTGAAGCTGCATTCCTCAAACCTGTTTTTTTTCAATATTTATTGATGTGATATGTGGGATGAAAAGTGTTCAAAATTATTAAAGACAACTCCCTCATCTTTCAGAATTCCCGGAAATCACTGCTGCAGTGAACGTAGTGTTTACGACAAATTGCTCCGAAACAAAGTCGCTGATTGTTCCAGATTCCTTCTTTGGAAAGGCTACTTAAAATATCCTTGTTAGTGCTTTCGTAAAATGTCTGCAATTAAACGGCTCTGCCCTTTCTTAGGTCACAAAGGGCACCCCCACAGTCCAGGAGCATTATATATAAAAAATAAAAGCCAAGGAAGCCAGAAGTGCACATGAAAGTTGCTATTGGGCGCCTGAGGTATAGGTCACCTAGGGAGCAAGCTCATGCAGGACTACCGTCAGCATACAGCTACAAGGACGAACGAATGCCGACTTCATTAAATTTAGGAATAATGTCATTTTTGACCTTATGAGTTAAGACAATTGTGGCCACTCGCTAGTACAAAGTATACGCGCGTGTGCTTAGACAAGCTCTAAAATTAAATTTCGTCGAATCTCAGCCAAATTACTGTCCGAGCTTCGCCCTCTGTGACTTCATATTTCGGCGTAAAATTGACAGAAAAAGAAGAATTGCTCTCTGTTGTGGCTTGAGCGCATGTGCTTGTTAGTGGCTGCTACTTAAAGTAAAGCATTATTTCAAGCGGCATCGGCTGTCTTTTGTTTCTGTCTTATATCTATATGTTTCTGTCAACTATATTCATGTCCATCTATCATGAGATGATTTCTCGGGAAATCAAAATGCTCGTTATTATGGTTTTCCAAGTATGCTTAACAGCGGGAAGGTTAGCGGCGTTAAAACTGTCATGTGATTGTTCATAGACCTGCATCAAGTGCAATTTTTGTACGGGTTGTTATAATCTGGTGCGACGCATCCTTGACGTCGGTTTGTTTACAGAGAAAAACCTCATTCCCTTAATTGATGGCCAACGTCATGTTCTCGTCGTGTCACATTTCTTGACGTCATGTTGGAAAAAGCGTAGAGAGCGCATATGAATCTTTTCGAGGGAGTAGATGAACGGTATAAAAAGAGCTCGAATCAGCCAAGTTTTGTGCAGTCCACCTCATCCTTCTGGAGCGTCACTTTGCTGGCAAAAAAATGAATCACGTAGCACTGACCATTGCCGTGGTGCTCTTTGTGATTGCTGCTTTCGAACCAGTGTTTAATCAACAAGTGGAACAAACTGATATTTTGTTTCCGCAATGGAACTCATCACATGGAAGCAGTGTCACGGTGAGTACCAAACACCGCAATTTTTCACTCACGGAGCGGGCAACACTACTGTAAAAACTTAGGACCATTTCCTTCCTTGGAATTATTTATTCTTGGTGGTCACCACTATCGTTTCGAACTATGCACCCCAACCTGCACTTAAATTAGCGTAAATGGGATATTGATGGTACACAAGGAATTCTAGTACGTAGACTATTCGGACTGAATATTTCTCATCAACGAGCAAGGCAATTGCTTACACTTCCACTTGCAACTCTTGTCAGGGCCTAAAACCGTTCCTAAATTTGCAAGTATTTGTCACATTCTAAAATAGGTCTCGCAAAATTCTTTCCAGTTCAATTTGGCCTCAGTTAAGACAACGACCATGTCTCCATATCTCTGTTTCGGAACAAGCATAATCCTATCGGCACTATTTTATAGATTTACTTCATGGCATCATAGTTCAAAAGTACATTCGAGGAAGTTTTCTTTCCTTGATGATACCATGGCGATGCAAGCTTTTTGCAGTGTCAGTTGTCCTCAATATGCAAACTGCTGTTATGGAAATTAGCTCAACTTGTCCATGCCGAACGTTCCCCCTGGCAATGCTTCCAAGTCGTTGTGTACAACCAGGCTGGCCTACTCCAAAAAGGCTTTACAAAGTGGGGCCAAAGTTCTGCTTGCGTAAATCAGTCGCATCAGTCCCTTCATGATCTCCCAACAATTAACTTAGCAATACCGATCATTAGGTTCACAGCAGATAGGCGTGAAGTTCAAAAATATACAGGGTCTCTCGGCTAACTTTAGCCAGGGTTTAAAAATAAGCGGAGGCGCTTTGAGACGACGCGACTAAATTCAAGTTGCTGACTGTTGCATAAAGCAAAGCCCACTAATTTTGCATTCTGCTAAATTGCGCAATTAGTCTAAATTAACCAATTTATCAAGCAACGAAGTTAGAGAGAAACTTGAAATCAGAAAGTTGCCGAATGGTCCGCAAAACGCCCTACTAAACAGTGTCTAACTTTCCATCTATTATGTTTTAGTTTTTCTGTTTACTGCTGGTGCCTGCGAAATACAAATCGTTACTGGTGGTTTAGTGTTGCTAAGCGCGAAATATTGAGCGGAGGCAGGTTTTCGCAGCCGGACACCAACGCCACATACATCAAAGCGAGATTGAGGTGTGCACTGACCCAGGGGGCTAGTTGCACACCTTTCCTTCGTCAAAATGAACGGGATCTACAACAATGTCAGCGCCAACGCAAATAAACCCAATGAATGCCGGCGGGCCACTTGTTTTGTTAGCTTTGGGTTTTGAGGAAACGAAATGTTGCAGTAACTGCCTCACATCTCGGTGGACTCCTGAACCGCGCCTTATGGGAACCTTGGGATAAAGGAGGGCATGACAGAACATATGTCGCGCCGCGACTGCAGTGCTTTCAAACATTCCCCCTGCAAACGAACAGCTGACTTAGACGGGTGTGCTGCCGCTTGAAAGGCGGCAGGGCAGCTACGCAGGCGCTGGCTGTGCAATTTATGCCAGCACAAATAAGTGCAGCGTTTGTCGCTATCATGAAGGTCCCGAGGGAAGCATACCACTGGTGTAAATCATTTTCCTCTATCATTCTATGATCCACAGAGTCGGAGCTTATCAATCGCCCTAACATTGAGGTAGAAGTAATTTTTATCCCTCTCCGGATTAGACGGATGAGATGAGCGCGGCTGCTAAAACGAAAAGAGGGCACTCGGCACCACGACTGATAACTGTTCCCAGTTTAAGTAGGATGTTTTTATGGCTGCCTTGTGAAGCGTTACGCCTACAACGAATCGACAGCGTGTTTTCCATCGTATACTACAGACGGGGCTTCAACAAAGGCCTTAATAAATATGCATTATTTACTGAGCTCGAGCTAATGTCCTCTATCCACTTCAGCCGCCCGCGTGCCTCGAACGAAGGAAAATATTTCGCTTTTGGCACTTAGCATAGACGATACTGAACTGAAGCAATAAGCAACACTTCATTACAGCTTTATATTGGCTTCCTTTATAAGTTTTATTACCGAATAAAGTATGACCTAAAAACTTTGTATATAACCTTTCTGTGCATATTGCTACCGCGTAGCACATGGTAACATGTGCTAATTCTGCCTTAATGATCTCTAGCTTTAAAATAGTTTCGTCACAGCTTCAGTTCGCCATTTTGCAGTGCATGATATTTAAAATAAATCAACCACACAAAAGAAGCGGTCTGGCTCACGCAGAAAACATTTTCGGTTTAATTAAACCGCCAACTTAGTCGGTTTACGCCAAATTACGTTTACGCCCCAAACAGGTCAGTTCACCTGCTTGCGTTGCATAATTTAGCAGGCGGCATAAAACTGTCTTAGTTACATAAGTTGATCACTCCTTTCTTTCCATATTCCGCTGCAGAACCGAACGCAAGGCCAATCTTGCCGGAACACGGGAGAATGTTCTGTAGGACTCTGTTGTGTGCAGCGAGATAACCGCCGAAGTTGTCGCCCGTTCGCTAAACCTAAGAAGAAGTGCACCAATGGGCAAATTAAAGGGGGGTATTACAACGATTTCTGCCCATGTGAATTCGGTGGCGCAGGTAAGAAGACAATTCTGCTCTCTTGCCAACTGATCACAGCTGAACAATTCCACTCCTGGATACTTCTATAAATTATTTTAATAGTTTCACTTTTGCTGCGGCAGCTTCAAATTTAGAATTGTGATATGAACGCCCACAAGCTAGCTAAGCAAGAGCCGCAACTGCAGCTGTATACGTCCAAGAAATAGGTAAACAGCCCCGGAGCAACTTTTTTTTTACCAGCGAAACACAGCTAGCGCTTACGCGTGTGTTTAAATGGTCGAAAACTTCACTGCGACTCATTGTTCTAAACCTGTCAGTCGAATACGGTGTCCCTAGGTCTATATGCTGCATGCTGCATTTCGTTTCTCTGCAACGCGCTTCAGAAACACGGTCACATATTGTGATCATGAGGATAATGAAGACGACAAGGTGATCACGATAATCAATCATTCTTTAATAGTTCTTCAAATTCACTATTTCGCACTTTCCCGCTGTGAATAATTTTCATATTAAAAAAGAATTATCCAGTCAAAGTATTGCAGCATATTTGAAATTTTGCTACTACAGCTTTAGATGGCGTAGTTACTGGTTTATAGTGAGGCGTGTTTTTTCGAACCATCAGTCATCAAAATCTCAGGTTGGCCAATACTCCAATCATAGCCAAGACGAGGCGGAAATCTCGCTAAAAACGGGAGAAAGTAGGAACATGCTCGCCATTGCTCGGCGTGCCAATAGGCAGGGATGTCGATGGGGAACAAGAAGAGGGAGCTCCTCCGTTCGAAACCTTCCCGCGGAAACAGCTACTGTAGTTCGTCTCCCCACCGCCATGACCGCTGGTGGCGCTGACGGCACGGCTTCGTATAGTCGAAGCCATGTGACGAGAATGGGGCCTCTGGAGCGTGAAAGTGGCCGAGAATGGTATCGAGAGTTCGATAGACGGTTGCGGTATGTGTGTGGGCAGTGGTGCGGAGGTGGGAGGCAGGTGGCGCTCGCGACGCGGAGGCTTACGCTACCAAGACTGCTGTTTTTTTAGTGAGAGCTGTGCTGGTCCCGCATTATAACAGAACATGAAGGCCTTTAGCATCACACTGAAGGTACCACGCAGAATCATCAAAATGTGTATAGAAAGGAAGAAAAAAACGAGAAAGTGCCAAATGAGCAAGATTAAGGAAGCAGTAATCGAAGCCCAAAGCCCAACAAAGAAAGAAGAATTAAACTGCGACAAAAAATTGATGTATGCCGTAAAACCAGCAGGCCACGGTAGTAACAGCAATGCCAGCGTAATACGGCGACAAAACACTTTTTTCTGAAGCACATACTAGAGAGCAGAGGCCGATATTTGCCCTTTAGAAAAATTAAGGTCGACAACTTAGAGCTTCGGTTCGGAGCTGAAGAAGTAAAAAAAAATTATCTCACTGAATTATTCGTGCACAAAGAGAGCGTAACGAATAGATCAAAACATCTCTTTACAGTCGGAGAAGTGATACTGCGAGAAATGCTTGCATTTCTTTATACATAACGTCTTAAGGCGACCAGACAGAGATAAAGGTTGATGATATACCTACCCAAAAAGAAGCTTATATCAAAAATATTAAAAATACAAACTGAAACACTTGTTAACTACCTCTTACAAGAGCAATAATTATTACGCAGCATGTTTTTTGGTGTATAGAAGAGAACATGAAGTAGATCTTTGGGCATAGAAATGCATATGGACCAAATTAGATGGGTACATCAGCTTAAAAAGTGCGGGCATAGCGATGAAATTGAACATAATTAGAGATCGGAGCATAGTCTTACTCACGAACGCGCCTAGAGACACTTCCAAGTTCTACCCGGGTGCTGACACATGCCGTCATGTGATCGTGCCAGTGAGCATTAACATCTAATGGCATTTTCAAGAGCTCTGGCATCCATCTGCGAGTGCCTGACAGCACTCCCACCAAGAACCCACTGAAGGTGCTATGAATGTTAAATAAATTAACTGTGCTCGCACGTAGGAACTGTTAAAGTGGTACTACATGTGTGTTTTAGGCTGCCTCTTAAAACAATTGTTTTAAAAGACTAGCTTTTAAAATTCGTTTTCTCCGCACAGGCGAAAAAAAAAAGTGTGGGGGATGAATGCAGTTTGAATGCGTTAATTTTGGGGACTTGTTAAATTAGGCACAGGAACATTCCACAAGTTGTGGCTCGAACTCAAGACGCCGATCGCTTTTTACTTTGTAAATTTCGTTCGGCGCTCATTATAGATCAATCTTGCCACGACTCTTTTCAGCGAAGACAAAAGGATAAAAGTATTGAATTTGGAGATATGTCGCTCTTCTTCAACAGCGGAAGGCCTGTGTTGTCTTCTGATGAAATTCATTTTACTGGCTCTCGAAGCAATGTTTTTGTGTTCTTTTATCTTCTTCCTTCAGATGCTTGCCAGGAGGGAAGATGCACCGCATTATAATCTCGACTGAACTCAAGCGAGATGGTGAAATGCTGCATTAAGCCAATAAATATTTTTTGAGCACTGCACTTCCAATAACTAAAAGAGCGTGTGGTATATTTTTATGCATTAAAAAGAGCTAGAAAATCTCGCATTTTCCTGTAAATATATTTTACATTTGATACTAATACTTCAGTACTCAGAATACCGATACTTAAGAACTGTGCCGCACTCAAGCATGATTTGCAGAATGCGGCGCAGAATTCGACCCTGTACGCGAACGTGAAAATAAAGTGATTGATTAATATTATTAACAAGGCACTGTCATATCTTCTGGATAAAACCACGTAAAATTGAAAATATGTGGACTCCACGCTAATAAACGCAACATATAGCGCCCATGCATATTGTACAGATTTTTGCAGCTAAAAGAAATCACGACTGAAAGAAATTCAAACCGGTCATCTGAGCGCAATTGAACTGAATGTCGTTAGGAGAAAAGTAAAGTACCAGCTAATATTTTTCCGTCCTATTTCGTGTAAACTTTCATTTCTAGGAAATATTATACTTCAAATATGGTTTTAATTTGTCAGGTGTGAACATGAAATTTGTCGAGCGCAGTCAGAATCGGTCACCCCTGGTGCATACGAGGAGGTAGCCTTAGCGTAGCCCTTTTTGATCAGCAAAATTGAAAGCCGTCGAAATTAAAATAAATACCACGTGAGAGAGTACTTCGTGCGCCCTGTGCATAGCGGCTTCGGAAATCGATGCCAGATTCGCTCCTTCTGGCAGTGTTTTTGGTGAAGCTGGTAGGGCCTTACGAGGTCGCAGATAAGAACGCAGTAATTGCGGCGCTTTCGGGCCCACGCAGTATGCTCTCACGTGATGTTTCTGTTTAATTTCGCAGGCTCTCTACTTTGGCGAATCAAAAGGGCTGCGGTAAGAATACCTCATCAGAAGCCATTTTGATGGCGCTCTTTAACTTCCTATAGGCACACCTCAAAATTTAGAGCCATGATAAAAAGTTAAATAAGCAATGGTTTGGTTTATGGAGGTTTAAGGTGCCAAAGCGACTCGGGCTATACGGAACACCGTTGTGAAGCCCTCCGGAAATTTCGACCACCTGGGGTTCATTAACGTGCACTGACATCCCACAGTACACGGGCCTCTACAATTTCGCCTCCATCGAAATTCGACCGCCGCGGCCGGGACCGAAGCCGCGTCTTTCCGGCTAGCAGCCGAGCGCCATCACCACTGAGCCACCGCGGCGGCGTTAAATATATAAATAAATAATTTCAACTGCTTATTAAAGTAGGCGTAACGCAAAAATATTAGCCCGTACTTTACATATCTCCAACCAACCTTAATTTGATTTTAATTTTAAAAATCATTTTGTTTTTGCTTTTAAATTTTGATGCGTTTTAGCTGCGATATCATGAAATACAGAAGATACTTGCTACAGACCACTCCAACGCTGCACAAAATAATCAAAAAACCGAAATAGGAACAATATTCAGTGTACATTATACGCGCTTGCATTTTTAAATACATTGAGTAATTCTCTAAAATACCTCAGTAATATTTTTAAATCATTCTCTGAGGCGAGATTTGCATATAATAATTGACGAACACAGCTCTTATCACATACCTTTAATAGAAAAAAATGCACTTTATTTAATCATCGATATTGGTTGTAAGTATGAAATGCATTCAAGGACTGGTGTATCGGAATCAAAGACGGGTCATAGGTACCCTCCTTGGTTCTAGAACGTTCCACCGCGTTCACCCACTTCTGGTGAGCGCGGTTTTTCTTTAGGCTGTTTTTTCGGCTTTGCAAGACGCCACCTTCACTCTTTTGTCTTCTTTTATGCGCCTCACATGGTGTCCGTCACTACTTCTGCTACTTATCGCTCTGCACAGTTTGATAACGTTTATTGAGCCGTTGCTGTGAGTTAGGCCTTCTTGACGGATTTCTAACCATCATTTGCTGGTGTGTAATGCTCCCACCTGCACTAACGTAAATTCCTGTGCAGCTCCTTCTTCTAGAACCGCGTAACACTTTTCGTTCCGAAGCTATAGACGACCGCAGTCATGTTTATGTTAGTTTTCTTCATTTAGCCTAGTAGGCCGCACCACCCTTGCGCTCTGCGATCCGCCGATGTGGGACCTGCCAGTTTTGCGAGGGAAGCAGTTTTAGTCGCGGTAAGACATTTGGATTTCCTGTAAATGCCAGTTCTGAGGGAAATTTTTACTTCGGATACCGCAGTCGTGGCCTAGTGGTCTGGGCGTCCGCTTCGGCTGCGGGAGGTGGTTGGTTCGAAACCCACCGCCGGACACCCACCGGTAAAAATGGGTACAAGCCACCCCCGGCCCGGCGCCCGGCTTCTTCAGGGGTGTGCGCTTGGAAGAGGCTCCGTAAACCCCGCTGCGCCCCTTCGGGGGCAACCTAGTTTCGAGCACTCAGCCTGCAAAGGTGGTTCGTGTTTCACTGCAAAGTGAGGAGTTCCGACTCAAAACTCGTACGCTCTAACCAGCGTGTCTCAAGACAAACACTGTAAGCGATCCTTCGTTTCGAAGAGAAAACTTCAGAGTATCACAGCTGACTAGACATGGCGGTTTTTCCGGCTGTCTGACTTGCGAGAAAAAAAAAAGGGCCACAAATTGGGCTTATGCCGCACGAGGCGGACTTATGGTTGCTTGGCAGGGGAACTTATCACTCATCCGCCAAGGCAACTGTTTGGTCTAAGACCCTTTTCCCAAGCATTTCACCCTAGAAGAGCCGAGCACCAGGCCAGGGGAAATCTTGTACCCATTAAAGAAACCGGTGGGTACCCGGCGGCACTGGGGATCGAACCCAGCACCTCCCGAATGCGAGGCGGATGCTCTACCACAAGGCCACGCTTCGGTGTTGGCTTCAGCGCGATTTTCGGACAACATGCATCAGAATTGACCGTCTAGGGAGCCTAACTGTATTTCGCACTTCGCGCTTACTTTCAAAACTATAAACCAAAAGTAAGTCATAAGCAAATAAGTAAGAAGTTAAGTAAAACCATTCTTAGCCTCATCCGGAGCACCTCACACCTAAATTGACATCTGCCGGAGGAAAAGACGCGTACATGTACGGCACTTTTCACAGCCTTTTCTTGTATGTCTTGGATAGCTACAAATAGCGCTTCGTTCCTGTCCGCACTGCACTAAACAAACAGACTTACTTCACTTATTTTTCATGATGTTACCTGACAGTCGGGTATGTTCTGACGTGTCCCGTGCTCCTTGCTGCCCACTTCCCCACAAGCCCTCTGTTGGCTCGAGGAGACCCGTGTATGTAACCTGGAATTCCACGACTAAAAATTTTTACTTTTGCTACTAAAGAGGTTTTCGCCTGAAACGAGTTCTTCCATCTTCTGAGGGCATGCATTCAGTGGAAAGCCAATGGGGTGAAATTTGGCGTGGTTACCGCACACAGCTGCCGCGTGGCGTACAATAGGCAGTACACCAACACGATCATTACGCTAAATGACAGAATCTTTCTGCCTAGCAGCTGCAACACCAGCAACAGCGAATGCAGGGCAGATTTGAGTTATTTAACGCAACCCTATTGCAAACGTGTACAGATCTGTGCTCGTCACCGTAAATACGCCGACACTCTGCAGGCAGAGCGAGCAACGTTTCTCCTAGTAATCAAGTTAATACTCCGACACCTGTTTGAAAGCCACCAAACGCTGCCTCCTATAAGTGGACCCTCCCCCCCCCCCCCCCCCCCCCCACCCGGGTACTTGTTTGCGAGCACGCAAGTGAGGCGGAGGCCGTCATTGCATGTTCGCTTATAAAGTAAGCGACTTTATCGTCACATTCTCAGAACTCCAAATAAGACTTATACGTTCAGCACATAATATCCGAATGCCTCCACACGAAGGTATGAAATTTATCGAATGCTCCCACACTGCGGGTAGCACTGCGCTAAGGAGTTTACCCACAGCGCATTTACCCTCTGTCTTGCCGCAAACACCACCCAATTCGACGCCCTTGTTTCACAGAAAGAACCAAAAAGTGTCATCACAAGTACAAGCGGCAGTCTTACGGCCACCGTAAACACAGCTGCGTTGAGCTGGCGCACCTAATTCCCTGCCTACCGGAGAAACACATTGGTAGCACCCAAGTCTCTTCCACCACTTTGCGACAGATCCTGCCTTGCCCAGGTATTTCAAAAACTAACCCGTAGAATGGAGGTTCCGTCGTTGTCCGTGACTGCTGCCCTCAGTTGCTTCGAGTTTCCGATTTAGTAATCGAAGCTTAGTGCTAAGACAGTAAAGGAGCTGCTTGCGCAGATCCACCGGATAGGCTTGGCAACTTCGTGCGTTGAGCGGCACACGGCAGCACGTTCGTCCCTGTGAGATTTATTTTGCAACGATTGTTTTTGTGCTTGTTTGACTGAGTCAATGTCTTGTGGTACCTGCTACTGGTCTCGTACGTCTTGAAGGATGATGTCATGTGGGTCGCGGAAGGAACACGTCCTTAAAGCCATTTGCTTGCATAAATGCTCTCCAGACATAGGTCTAATTGGCGCGCCATAGCCAGCACTGAATATTGACGAATCAAGACGTCACGTTCGACATGCCCGAAGAGTTCTGCTGGCGCTGCCTCCATCTTAGGGAGGGAAGTGGGCGGCCGTTCTGTGACCAACTCGGGAATTGATCCTCGTGGCAGGACTGGACTGGATGCAGTGGGTTCGCGTCCTGGCCGGCTGTGCCTTTGAGGTATCGATTGCTTTCCAATGTCTAGTAAAGGCTGAAATCACGACTAAACGAAATGAAATGAACATTTTAAAATAGGTGCCCTTCTCAGTATAAGCGAAGTTTGAGTGAGTGAGTGAAAAACATTTATGGTTTTAGCATGTATAAATTTTGGAAAGTCCCTGCTTGGAGTCTCCGCCAGCAGACCGCCTCGTGCTGTGTTAATGATGTGTGGGGTGGTGAGTATTTGAATCTCCGCCCTCTGTGGCAGTTTAATATTTCTGCATACGTTGGTTCCACCGTCATCGGGTCCTCCAGGGTTTCTGACCGCCCTGCTCGGCTCGTGATCTCGCGAACTAGGCTGTCTACCCTCGAGTTACCCTCTATCCCGGTGTGTGCCGGTATCCAGAAAATCCTGTGTCTTAAGGTCTTATTTGGAAGCTTTGCTTCGAGGAGGATTCTCAGCGCTTCCTTGCTTGTTTTGCCCTTTATGTAGCTCCTGCATGCTGCTTTGGAGTCTGTTAGGATTATCAAAGACTTGTTCCTACGGTACCCTTCGGCTGCCGCTAGAGCTACGGCAGCTTCCCCCCCCCCCCCCCCCTCCGTTACCGTACAGTTTCTTAATGTCGCGCTGCTAATTGGTTCCCCCATGTGGTCTACCACTGCTGCCGCGACTCGGAACTTTCTGGTCCTGCGGTCCCATGGATAGAGGGCCGCGTCTGTGTATACTGTGTTTTCCATTGTGGCTAGGTTCCGCTGCACATAGTCTGCCCTGGCCTGCCTTCTAGCGACATGGAGGTTGGGATCCATGTTTCTCGGCAGAGGGCTGATGTCCAGTGTCTGGCGGACCTCGTCTGGAATGCTAGCTGTTCTATCTGCTATCCCTTCTACGTCGTGCCCTAATCTCTTTAGGAGCTTGCGGCCGGTGGCTGTCTGCTGGAGCCTGGCTATTTGCGCACTTAGCTGGGCTTCAGTTAGTTCTTCGAATGTGTTGTTTAGGCCCATTTGTAGCAGCTTTTCATTTGATGTGTTTCTTGGCAGGTGGAGTGCAGTCTTGTACGCCATTCTTAGCAGCGCCTCCGTCTGTTCTTTGTCTTTCTTGGTCATGCGGTGGTATGGCAACGAGTACGTGACTCTGCTGACTATCAGGCTTCTGACGAGCTTGATCGTGTCGCTTTCTTTCATCCCGCTTCTGTTCTGTGATACCCTCTTTAAAATGCGGCTTATTTGTTCTGTTGACTTCTTGAGTAGGCTAATTGTGTAGGTACATCTCCTGCTTCCTTGGATCCACATGCCCAGGATGCGTATCATGTTCCTTTCTGGTATATTTTGGCCTTCTAACTGTACTGTCAGTTCCTTCTTGGTAGGGTTGGACCCTACCCTAAGAAGTTCCGACTTTTCCGTGGAGCAGGCTAGGCCCCTTTCCCTCACGTACTCTTCTACACACGTTGCTGCTTCTTGCAGTCTCTCTTGCTTTTGTCCTAGCGAGCCTCGATTCAACCAGACCGTAATGTCGTCGGCGTACATTGCGTACTGGATGCCATCGATCTTGCAGAATCTTCTGGCCAGTCCGATCATTGCAATGTTGAAAAGCACCGGTGAGATTACGGATCCTTGCGGCGTGCCCTTACGTGGAGTGGTAAAGGTGTCGCTTCGCTGGTCTCCCAATCCCACTGTCGCTGTGCATTCTGACAGGAAGGCTCTTACGTAGTCGTGGGTTCTTCTTCCGCAGTTGGCGTTGTTTGGGCCTTCCATGATGGCCTCGTGGCTAACATTGTCGAAGGCCCCTTTGATGTCCAGGGCCATGATAATGTTTTCGCCAGTTCTAGGTGCCGTGTCTATGATCTCTTCCTTGATCTGCAGCAGGACGTCTTGCGTCGACAGGTTCGCCCGGAAGCCGAACATGCTGTGCGGGCACTGTTCTTCGTCCTCCAGGTATTGTTGGATTCGCCTGGTGACGATTCTCTCGTACAATTTGCCAAGGCACGACGTGAGGGAAATGGGTCTCAGGTTCTCAATCTGAGGCTTCTTGCCGGGTTTGGGTATCATAACCACGACAGCGTGCTTCTACTCCTTCGGCCCCACTCCCTCTGCCCACAGCCTGTTGAGGTACGCCGTGAGCTGGTCGATCGCCCGGTCGCTGAGGTTGCGGATCAAGGCGTTCTTGATCTTGTCTGCGCCGGCTGCTGTATTTCTTGTTGTCTCGCTTATCGCCGCCTGGACTTCCTCTCTTGTGATCGGCCTGTCCATTGCGGGATTGTCTGCTACTTCGTACTCCCCGTTGAACCCCTGGGGGTTGTCCTTGCCGTAGCATTTGATGCGGACTGCTTCTAGCAGTTCTTCGTCCGAACCTTCGTACTGGTAGACCAATTTCTGAATTGCCTTATGAAGTTTGAACAATTTCTTTATTACGCCCAATAAGGCCTACAATAAACAGGGCGCTTATTCCAACCAACATCGACTTGTGCCGCCGCAATAGCAGAGCACCCATGCGTCGATATGAATGCTGCTAGCAAGAGCGCTGTCTATGGCTAGAAAACATGTTCAAAGTAGAGCATTTCTGAAGTCAGTCCTGATGTACATTTGTTCTTGTCCCCTCCTTACTTCTCTACTTCTCGCCTTACGCTTTGCAAGAAAAACAGGCTGGCTGCAAAGACGCGAAAAGTGGTTACCAGATGAAAGTAATATGTTTTCGTGTCTTTGCTTTGATTTCAGTGCTCCCCGCTCTGCTTTGTTCTCAGTATTTTTTTTTTAATTTTCTGACAAGTTCACATAAAGGCCAAGTGAAGAGTTTTTAGAATTTTTCGCATATGAGAAAGTTCAGGTAAACCATTATATTTTTTTGCCCACCTGCCACTGCGGCAGTCTGCTCACAGTCCGGTGAGGACGCAGTGATGAAGTCACAAGGCCATGTGACCTAGGTGGCTTGCCTTTCTCCTAGGTTGCTCCTCCGAGAATTTGTCGTAAATTTTTCGCTCACAGCCTACGAAGTCGACGACCGTGATGACGCACGCCTTTCTGCGAGAGGGGGCCCCTCACTCTGTAGCGTTAAAAATCAAAAAGCTTACCTTTCATTCCTGAGACCATTCTGGCCAGGGCATATTCTAACCAACACATGGACGCTGTGTTAAATCTTAGTCGGATACGTAGACACGTAATAGGCCCTCCTGCCTATTACGCTGCAAGCACGCTGCAAGCCAAGGAGAACAGAACCATAGAGTTAAGTCTCTGCAATGAGCTACAGCAACGTGCACAGAAGACAAAAAATGGAGGGCACTCCCAGTGATGCTGCACTCTTCCCAAGCAAGTTTTTCTTCTGAGTTGAATCGAGTTCTTATGAAGGAATAATGGTCCCGCGCAGGTTCCCTGTCTCGCCCTATTCTGATACTGTGTAACAACCTTTCTTGGTATTTCTTTAACAGGGCTTGAATCACTCTCCCAACTGCGATTTCGAATTTAGTGAGGCGACTTCGAAGTTATTTTGTATTTTCTAGCAGAATTCTATTAAATTATTCGAAACATTTTAAACATAGCTCCACTGCTAGTTAACCTTCAATCCTTAAGACTTTTTTTGAAGGTGAGGGTAACAAATTTTCGCCGCCCATAATCCAGACGCTGCGCGTTCCTTCAATCCTTGACCTACATCTCGACGTTGAAACGACGAAAAAAAAAACGGTCAAAAGCCAGACTTCAATGGCCATTGTGCTGCTTCTGAGAACACGCAGCTGCAAAAGTGTCAAGTTGGCGGCACTTCTGTACAATAGAAGCTTTAAAAACTTTCCCCGGCCCTCCAGTAGCTTTCTAAAACTTTGAATCCTACACAGTCATTGTCATCAGATAATGCGGCTGTGGTCGAAACGCTGGGTAGAAACAGCAACACGTAGAAAGCAAAGTTGTAAAGGTAAAACTCAGGCACAAAAACCAGTAAAATCACTTCATCATCAGACAAACTAGCACGGTCGACTCTGCTGTTCCAGAAGAGAAAAATTCAAAAGAGGTCCAGATCAGAAGACAAGCTCCGAGCAATGTAATTTCTTCACTCTAGAACACAATGATTTCGTCAAAGCATCTCTTCGCGGTTAAGCCTGCTGCCTAGTTCCATTCTATTCATGTGTTACCTAAGGTTCATTGAAGAATGTTTATTTATTTTAGCAAGTTCCTTCAGTTAACACTTGTTGCTGGGCTAGTTGGTGCATTTTTCTTCGTACAAAAGCTAGCGCAAAACACGACACACACAAGAAAGGTAGACAGGACAACGCGCTACTGACAACTGATCCTTTATTGGAATAAACACGTAATATATAGGCACACCGTCAACCCACCTATCAGCTGCAGCAAACGTCACAATGATGTAAAGGGTCATAAAAGCGATAAAAGACACAAAGAATGAAAACACTACGTAGCTAAAAAACGATAAAAAATGACGAAAGAACATTAAAAGCATGACACGTGGTGTATAAGGCCAAAGAAACATGACTGACAGGAATTCAACAGGATGATAACAAAACGATATTGCATGAAAAACGTAACAAATGCAGTAAAAGAAAAACACGTGAAACAAGAAAAAACCTGATAAAAAGCCTGTGAGCTGAACACTTGAGATTACATTGAGGGGGAAAAAAACCTGTACACATGCTCGCCTCAGGAAAACCTTTCTAAAAAGCATTCTTCAGTTTTATACAAGAAGATAGATGCATCGCTAACAGCATTCGCGCCCTTTTTTCTGATCAGAAAAGCTTCTTTTAATTCACGGGACACTCGATCATGGCCTCTACCTAAAACAACGGTTTTTTCCAGAATGGGCCGGCAAGAGTTTTGTTCACAGTCCTTGCAATGAAGAGGCAGATTCGAACCTGTTCCTGTCCCCATCGAACGAACGTTGAAAGGTTGAGGGAGCATGAACGTTCGATGGGGACAGGAACAGGTTCGAATCTGCCTCTTCATTGCAAGGACTGTGAACAAAACTCTTGCCGGCCCATTCTGGAAAAAACCGTTGTTTTAGGTAGAGGCCATGATCGAGTGTCCCGTGAATTAAAAGAAGCTTTTCTGATCAGAAAAAAGGGCGCGAATGCTGTTAGCGATGCATCTATCTTCTTGTATAAAACTGAAGAATGCTTTTTAGAAAGGTTTTCCTGAGGCGAGCATGTGTACAGGTTTTTTTCCCCCTCAATGTAATCTCAAGTGTTCAGCTCACAGGCTTTTTATCAGGTTTTTTCTTGTTTCACGTGTTTTTCTTTTACTGCATTTGTTACGTTTTTCATGCAATATCGTTTTGTTATCATCCTGTTGAATTCCTGTCAGTCATGTTTCTTTGGCCTTATACACCACGTGTCATGCTTTTAATGTTCTTTCGTCATTTTTTATCGTTTTTTAGCTACGTAGTGTTTTCATTCTTTGTGTCTTTTATCGCTTTTATGACCCTTTACATCATTGTGACGTTTGCTGCAGCTGATAGGTGGGTTGACGGTGTGCCTATATATTACGTGTTTCTTTCCAATAAAGGATCAGTTGTCAGTAGCGCGTTGTCCTGTCTACCTTTCTTGTGTGTGTCGTGTTTTGCGCTAGCTTTTGTACGAAGACAAGTTCCTTCAGCACCCCAAATGCACTTCATCCGGGAGTTGTTGCAAATAACAGAATTCTTAGAATCTGTTAATTCTGAAAATAAGTCACGGGGGTAGAACCGACGTAAATAATGAATACGTAAGCAAAACAAAATGAAAAGTATGAGAACTGCAAATGTAGAAGTGTCGTAGTAAAACAGTTGCGTCCAGTGGCCGTGAGAACAGCCGCGGACGGTGCCGTGGTCAAGAGAGTGACAACATTGTGTAGTTCTCGTATCAACTCTTTATTGTTCTAACGTGCGCCCTGAACGAATGGAACAACATAGAATGCTATTCCTGTCAGCCTGTTACAATTTACAGACAGCAGCGAATTTTAAGCAAAAGGCGGCTTCAACATTTGCAATATTGTTCATTGTAGGAACAACCACGCTTTACCACGAAAGTTCGAGACTGCTATCATATCGAGTAGCGTACTAAAGCGCCATTAGGCCGTGTGTAGCTGGTGGTCACAAAATCTCTTACAGACGAAGAATGAACCCTTCGCGACAGCTGTCTAGGAGGCAAATTAGTAACCAAACGAATTCCTGAGAAAGCTGACATGCGATCTCTGGTCAGACATTTAATATATAGGGTACCGATTGTAAAGCAGCAACTGTTAACACAAAAAACACTACAGCTTGGCAGCGAAGCTTCTGTTATTTATTTGCGTCATTGCGCACTTCGCCTTTGTCAAATATAGCAGCCTCAAACCGAACTGTGGCGTGTATAAAATTGCGAATACCTCGCCACACTTTGGACTTCGAAGTTTTCTTACAGTAACGTTTCTACAAAAGGAAACATATGAAAAATGTTACCTTGACATGAATCTTTGCAACTTCCTTTTTCGTAGAGCCGCACAACTTTTTCATGCAATTCTTACGAGCTGCAATTTATATTGAATATTGATCCACTGCTCTCTCCAAATCACTGTAGAAGAATTATGACGTTAGTCATGGCAGCCGCAACAGAGCACTGCAATAACGTCCCAACGTCCAACTCGAACCTCTGTGGTAACGCTAATGGATGCTACAGTAAGACTGTCAAGGATGTTGACATGAAATGATGTCATTTAGAGGCGACTGATATTTCCGGCTTGTAATGGAGTAACCGCGCAAGTAAATCTGAGTCGAGGTGCAGGATATCAGTTGCACTTGTACTGTATCGCGTTACACTCCTATTAGCTCACATATAAACGTCGCGCTAATTTATTTATTTTACAATACTGTTGGCCGGTTAAGGCCGTTACGGGGTGGAGGCAGAAAACAAGCTTTTTAAGAACAAAAAGTAAGGTTGTTAGAAAAAGAACAAAGCAACGACAATACAATCGTGACGGTGCAGCAGCCCCTCAGCAGTAAAGCGAGGGGGCATGACGACACCATTTCACTTCGCTTGCTTAACCCTTTTTCTCCACAGCTGTATAGCACGAAACTTGGGCTCGTCTCAAACAAGCCTTTTGCACTCCAACGCGACGCCCGCTGCGCCACCGGAGCAGGTGGTGTAAATCTCGATCTCTGCACATCCCTCCCCGGCGCTTCTTCTCTTCGCTGCTCTGAATGCCACTTGCGATACTCTCGTCCTCGGCGGTAGCCTTCACTGTGCTTTTTCTCGAACGCCGACCCACGCTGCCATTTCATGCTCCGGACATCAGACAATGCAGAAGCCCAGTGACAACTAGCAATGCTAACTAAGAGCTAAACCATCTCTGCAATACAAGCAGCGGCAAGGAAGCATTCTAGCCTAGGCAAAATAAAAAACGCAAATCTGACCATTGTATGCTTCTGAAAGATAAAAGATGGCCCCTCAGTTAAAAGTTACAGTCAGGTTAACTACACTAGGCATGTAGCCAAGTGGGTGGCGATATGTCGCCTAAAGCACAAATAGCTCGGACGAAGCCATTGGAAGCCCAGGGAAAAAATAAAGAATAATAAAGATCATAATCGAAACACATGCTACTCTGTGTTAGTAGAAAAGGAGAAGAAAAAAAAACTACGTGAGACCGATGATCCATGAAAAGTGACTCATGGTATTCAGAAGTGCACCAATACACAACATTCCAACGGAAACATTGTGACGTCCCTTACGCGAATGTGGTGAATTGTTTCCAAATCCAGGCCTGCTGCTCGCTGCTCCTGTCCTTGGGTCAGGTGTGACAGAGGTCACGTGAAAAGTGCGCCGCCAAATTGGATGTGCTGGCGGGCGTCTTGCCTACACTCCACACCAGCACAATGTTCGTATGAGTTGTGGGGTGGTGAAAATAATTCGCAACGCAGCGCTTCCGATAATCGCTTCAGCTCTACAAACGATCGCTAATGTAGTTCGCCAAGAACTTAGTTTTACAGCGTCAACTATTAACTGGAGGTGTCTGGATTGTGTTGTTCATTGGTCGTCCGCAAAAATCACGTTGCCTCTTGGCTGAACAATTTAAGATCAATAGCTTTTTAATGCGGCAGCATTTGAAGCCTCACCATGAAAAAAAGAAACAGTGTTAATATTCATAAAATTCTCTGATTGGTCGAAGTGGCGATGACATCAAGAGGTCGCTTGACAGGGTCATGCGCTGCCAGGTCGACGGTGTGTGTTACGCCATGGAACCACGCGACATGACCGAGAAGGCAGGTGCGCAGCAGGTTGCAGTTGGCAAGTGACATGGCCGAGCACTGATTGGTCACATGCATTTGACGTCAGGAGACCACGTGATATAGCCGAGTAGGAAGAATTGTAACTATAAAACAATAAAAAAATAGCTGTGGTTTAGCTACTGTTGAACCTGGTTAGAGAGTGAATGCTCTTGTGTATCGGGCAACTAGACGTGGCTTGACGTCTGTGACGTACGGTGCGCTCCGAACAACTGCCAGCACCGGAGCTCGTCGAAGAGATTGCGTCTTCATTCTCATTCACATCACAACCGTCAGGGGCGAGAGCAGCCTTGGTATGCATACTTTCAACGCACCGATTGACGTCATATCACACTGTCATGTGACTTACATTGCTTTATACCGTACATGACAGCATCGTCGACTCATTTTTATTCTTGCATTTGGCTAACATCTTCAAGGTCAAGCTGAAGGTCACGTCACGTGTTCAGCACTTACAACGCTTCTTTAGCAGCATTGCCATCAACTTATAATGGAGGTAATTGAACTGTCTAACTTGTGTTACCCAGTCAGGCTAAACTTCCTCTTCCCAATTATATATTACACGTGGAGATTCCTATGTTTACTACTAATTATGCTCTTTGACTATGACGTTATCTTATGACGTTATGACTATGACGTTATCCTGGTTAACCACAGTAACTAGCACACGCTATATACTGTCTTAGTCAGCGATCCGGCGGAGCTACGCTGCGGCGAAGAGCGTAGCTCGGCGCAGCGACCACCTGAGACGCAGACCCGGTTGTTAGGGACGCCGTTGCTAACCACCTACTGCTCCGCTCGAGGCTGCGGCAATACTCAGCGACACTCCAATTTGCACTAGCATAGTACAGCCTTCGCTCTAAAGTACTTGCTGAAGAACAGACGGTTCAATTAACATCTTTAAGTACTGCCGTTCGTGACATTGTACTGAGCATTAATAACGCTAATATTCAGCTTCCCTGAAACAAAGTCTTCTCGTTTTTTTTAATTGTTTCGCAGCTTTCCAGTTCGCACTTTATCTCACGCTGACAGTAAATTTTGAAACGACAGTTGTGAGGCTGCAATTTCGCGAGATTGTGTCGGGTTCATCGTCACCACGGGAGGCGGCGGCACCGCGCCGCACACTTCCCCGTCTTGTGACGACGGGGTGATACGGTACAGCCGCCCCGCATTCTAGTATTTGGTGTTGGTCAGACGCAGAGATATGCCGGCTGAAGGAACGTAGTGGTGAGGTAAACAAAACGAACTCTACGTGGAGCATTTACATCTAACCAATCTTCATATATGGTTTTCATAGATTACCAGAAAGCACTCAAAAAGCTATGGGGGCACTTTGGCAGCTACGCTAAAGCTTTTGTCGCGTTACTTCGACTGCCAATGATTGCCTATGTTTGTTACGGCTGCGCCGCTTGGGAGCCATCCTCCTCCACTATCTGCCGCACACCGACTGACGACGGAGCAGCGCCTGACGCTGCCGCGTCGACAGCCCCACCTGTCAACGAAGATGACGTCACCTTTGGGCAGCTCCGCTCGTCTATGAGTGACCCCAGGCGCTGGATGTAACGCCGGACGGACGGACGGGAGAATGAGCCATTAAAAGCTGTCGCCTTAATAGAGTCGCAACCTATGCTGACATCCATGCATTGGCATCCTAGATCCGGATTCGATCCCAGCCGCGGCGGTCGAATTTCGATGGAGCGGAAATTCGAGAGGCCCGTGTACTGTGCGATGTCAGTGCATGGTAAAGAACCCCAGGTGGTCGAAATTTCTGGAGCCCTCCACTACGGCGGCCCTCCTAGCCCGAGTCGCTTCGTCACGTTGAAACCCATAAACCAAATAATAAGTTCTGTACTTTATAAAAATAAGAATCTTGAGTTGGAAGAGTGCTTTGAAGAGCATAGAACTCTCAGCGATGTATCGCATTAGAATACAGTTAGAATGTGCTATGCTAACTAGTAGGCCAGTTAACTAATATTGACTAGTTCAGTCTTTAAATTTTATGTTAGTCTTCTTATTCATCGGTGGCGTGTAGCCCACCGTAATTCAGGTTCATATAAGTTTTTGGAATCTGGAAAATGCATTTAGCTTCGGCGCTGTGGCGCAAGAAATCTTGAATGCTTCGGCAAGTTACGTGGACAGAAGTGGAGTCATTGCCTGCAAGCTTATTGAAAGCGCATACACTTTGGTGCGACATAGACGAAATTTGTTGGGCCACAGCGCCGAGGCTAACTTTGTTCTCTAAATTTTAAAACTGATACAGATATTACTCACGCTGGGCTACACGCCTGCCAATAAGGAGACTAACAGTAGAAGTTAGAAAGTCAGTTATTGAATATATGTTAACCAGTGTTCTAGTGGCCTTAGCTGTATTCGGCTGCGCTACACCGCCAAAAATGCTATGCCGAAAAAAGCGGTCTTCTAACTCAAGACGCTTATTTTTGAAAATTACCGAACATCTACGATGAAACACACTCTATATAAAACTACTGGAAAGTACCCATTACAGTTACACAGCAGCAATTGCCCTACACTGAAAGGAATAAAATATAGCTTAGGAAGGTATGTTTACCGGAGCTATAGAAAGAACTGGATTGCGAAGTCTAGGGGAGACTTTTCCAGGCTCAATCAATGTCAGGTTTCCAGATGAACTTACAGAGTTACCCAGGCGCCGAATTGCGAAGCAAGATCGAGAACCTAGACAGACAAAGCATTACGGCTAGTCTAAAACTTATTATGAAGAACTCGTAAATAAACGCTGACACAAAGGCGACGCCGCTTGCATGAGATAGCATCGCCGCGGATCATGTCCGCTCATCTACGTGCGGTGGTGGTGGGGGTGAAAACTTTTATTTCATGGAATAGAGTTTGGGAGCCACACAGTGGCCCCGCTGCATGGTCGGCGTTCCTAGTCCGGGACACCGCATGACGAGGCCCCGTCTCTCGCCCGTTTCACCAGAGCCCTTTGGGACTCAAGCGAGGACTCGCAGGGCAGCAAATTGATAACACTGCGCTGGTTACAACACCAGGCTTCTACAGGCAGCCAACTGCAGGAGCTCTCGTTTATGTATCGGCTAAAAAACCATATCATTTCCCTTCGCATATCCCTACTATTTCCTGCACGCGGTCATTCCAACCTGTCCAATACCCAACCTCTTACCAGCACACCACACCGTCAATCCGTCGCAGCACTTCCGACGCGGGGCACCAGCCTTAAATGGATGGTTTAGTGACAGTGCGAGGAGTACGTTCGTACACATGGGCCAAGTTGTGCGTAAGGCACACCTACCAAACATGCCTGCGCTCAGACCCAGCGCCCATCAAGCCATTCACTAAGCACACCTATTGATATGGTAGTTTTGCACCACTCATGCCTTCGCTGCATTAACACAGCCAGAAACGTCTGATCATTTCAAGCGGCTAGCTTGGCTAAGACAGCTGAACGGAAGCGGAAAGCGGAGTAATGACAGCAGCAGGACGTCGCCGCGACAAATATTTTCAAGCGGGATAAGCTGGACAATCCATTTGGCCATGCGTGTTCTGTGTGTGGCCGACTCTGGTACAAGCGGTACCTAACCCTAATGACTGCGAACAAGATTGGCACGTTGGCGACAATCTTTCAGGTGGTGAGTTCCGCAAGTGGATTTGCTATGTTCGCGTCTCGTAAAGTGTCCTTGAGACAAGGAAAGGTTCCTTGTACTCGTGAGTAATGGTGATGCAAACCTCTCAAACGTACAAATTTCTGTCGCATTTTAAACCCTGCTGCGCTACGGCTGCTATCTCCCCGAATCTCAATAATGCAGGTTCACCGACTCTTGGGCAGCTCTGGTCATTACCGGATCAAGGGGCCGATTGCTAATGTTTCGGTGGAAACAGAAACCATGCTGAAGGCTTTGCCGCATAAAATCGGCAACGACTTTTCCATCCTGGTCAACACTAGGCGGAAAATGGTTAGCAAAACTTCCTACCTTTCGGACTTGGTTTCATAGTGCATGGTTATGCCACGGATTTCAACAGAGTTCGTAGCCCGACAGGGCTTCACATGAGCGGAAAACTGCTGTCGCATATATAAAGCACTCACAATCACGGATAAATCGCCAAAAACACTTTTGCCTAGCTTCAGTAGCACCGAATAGATATATAATTAAAATTATGGTCTTCCTCTCCCTCCTCAACTCACATACTCCCGTATGCCTGAAAAAAAAAAAGAAATAAAAGATGTTGGTACTGCTCCGCACCCTTGAAAACGTACGCGTTTCCAACCAATCGTGGCGCTTGCTTCCGGTGGTGGCGCTCGCTCACCAGCCAATCAGCGCAGTCGCTTCCATACGTTTCAGCGCTGTCATTGCGCACACACTGTGAACCCGTATCTCAAGGCGCGGCTTCTGCAAGTGACCACCGCGATAGGCTACGAACCCTACAAGTACGCCGTGCATTGAAATTCTACTCAAATGCACGAATAGGACCTCATTTTCTTCAACGGCGATTGTTGACCAACTCACTCTAGCCAGCAAGGGAATTATAGGTAAGGCTGCCAAAGAGAAATATGAGAAACGAATTCTGCAATAAAAATATAAAAGCTTGGTTGTAATTACGATTCTTTTATACACCGGTACCGGCACACCGGTAAAAGACACTAAACGAATTTCTAACTTCTCTTTCTTACGTACCGGAGAATCACCTAGGCTCCATCCTATTGTGAAAAGAGCGTAGATCACGCTCTCACTCAGAGGAAAGCGCATGGCATGCCTGCTCGCTGAAAGCACGAGCATTCCAGTACCGTCTTCACGCTTTCCTTTTTGATCTTTCACATTGCAAAAACAACAGAAGTACCACCTTATTTTCCCTTACTGCTCTTCGTGCGACACTGCGTATTCCTAAACCTTGCCCTGCAGTTGTTCCCGTTGGCAAAGTGAGCCTTTCGGCCCGCGAATCGGCGCTCTGAGGAGACACATAATAGGCTTTTAATCATTGTTCGCGACACCGAAGGAAGGCAGAAAGAGGTGTGCAATATCGGTTGCCTTCCAAGAAGAAGAGGCTCACTTTTTTTTAAACAAACCATTGTAGGAAAAATATGGGGCTGCGTTTTTTTCAAAAACTCAAGAAGGATATATGGCACTCGGTCTGTCCTATTCTGCTTCATAGAAGTTATACTGCACCTTAAGTAAAAGTAAAGAGCGCGCGATTGGACATGCAATATGTTTCATAGAAAGGCTAGGTAGAAAAAGGGAGCTTTCAAATTAGACTCATTCCTGTTGCCCAACGAGTACAGATAACTGAAATTAAGCGCTTCGTAAAAGATGCGTTGCTTGCTTGCAAATGGCGTTGTACTGCTGCTCATCATAGCCATGCATGAAGTGACAGCCTACCACTATGGCGTTGATTGGGATGGCTTAGTTCAGCGCAGAATCAAGAACGGACGAGAGCGTGGCTACTTTTATCGAGTAAGTATTCTACCAGTTATCCGCTCAATTTACGTAAGTTCACATCGGTTATCGCGTCGCCAATGAGTGTAATTGATAAGGGCAGCCAGCCTAAATGATGATTTTATCGAAACCCACCAGGTCAGCAGCTGGACTGGTAGGAAGTATGGAAGCTCAAAGTTTTTACTTTGGCCAGTTCTTACAGCACAATTTTGCAGTTCATTGAAATGTGCAATTTAACTTGCTCACAGCATTGTTAATTGAGAAGCACATTCTTTCCTTTGTGTCTTCTTAACTTGGCCATCCGCTCCCGCATCCAAAAGAATTTATGCCACGAAACATATAAAAACTCTAGTTCTGCAAACATTGCCCATGCAAAAGCAAATAAAACGAGCAAAGTTGGCTAAGTTTAGAGGCCATTGCTTTTTGGCGCAGCATTTAACGCTTCAGACCAAATGGCTCAAAAGCCTACACAATGCTTCCTGGGCTTGTGTATTCATAACGGCGAAAAAGGTGCATGCTGCGAATTCAATGATATTCCCAGTTTCCTTAGAAAAGCAGCGCTGAGAGCCAAAATTCATGCCTCAGCTCATCACAACATACTGAGTTGAATTCCACGACAAAGTTTTAGCTTCCCATTTAGTTTTACCGTATGTGATACTCACGTCACGAAAGGCATTGACTGGAATTTTAATGCTCGTGACTATGCCAGCTTCACTGAAATTTTTTTCACCGTTGTGTGCATTTGCAGGCTAGTTCGGGGCCACCCAACCTACTGAAGCATTTGATATGATAGGCGCATATGATTTTATGACAATACAGGGTCCATATATTAAAGAAAATAATGTGAAGGTGTATTAGCAGTACGTTTCGCCTAAGGATTTCGTACTATCTCACTATAATTTCTCAGATCATGTTAATTTGGAGCCCGCATGTCATTGAAAAAACTCCAAACTCCACGTGGTTTTATTTTATTTTTATACGGCTTCCATATGCAATTCATATATTTTCAATAAAATCTACATTATCTGCATGCCATCACGCGTAGTATATATGTATACCAATATCCTTTAGGAGAAAAGTATTCAACAGCTGTACCTTACCGGTACTCGCCTATTGGGCACAAACGTGGAGGCTAGCCAAAAGGGTTCAGCTTAAGTGAAGAACAACTCAGCGAGCTATGGAAAGAAAAATGATAGGTGTAACGTTAACAGATCGGACGCGGGCGGAGTGGGTGAGGGAACAAACGCGGGTTAATGACATCATAGTCAAAATCGAAAGGAAGAAATGGACTTGGGGAGGGCATGTAATCAGAAGGTCAGATAACCACTGGTCCTTAAGGGTAACGAAGTGGATTACAAGATAAGGCAAGAGTAGCAGGGGGCGGCAGAAAGTTAGGTAGGCGGATGAGGTTAAGAAGTTTTCCGGGATAGGGTGGCCGCAACAGGCAAAGGACAAGTTTAAATGGAGAGACATGGCAGAAGCCTTTGCCCAGCAGTGGGCGTAATCAAGCTGGTGATGATGATGGTAATGTAGAGTATATGAATTGCATCTCTTCCGCACGCGTTCTCCATATATTTTGTTCAGATTCCGTACGCTCCACATTGTTTTCATATCAGTCATAATGAAAATGTAAGTAATTACGGGATTCGTCACGAATGAAAAGTGAAAAATTCCAGGATGCGCTTCAAATTGCGCGCCCGGCACTGCCAATTTATGGTAGGTTTGGGAATCCACATATAAGGAAATAGGAACAGGTTACATCCTACACCGACAAGCAAGAAGACCAGCGTTCATATTCCGGAAACGCCCACCTCGTGGCCATGCCCAAAAACACATGGCTTAAGCAGGGCGCGCCATGTGGCTCCAAAAAACCAGAAACGGAAATGCCGCCGTCTCTGAGTGATTTAGTTGCGCGATAAATTTTAGTGCCTTCAAATCGATTAAAGTGCCAGTGGCCCCTTTTCAATGTTTTATTGTAAACTCTAAGGATTGACTGCACTTATTTTAAATATTCACTTGTACCCTTAAGTTGCTGTTGCCGTGACAAGTGAAGTTTCATCGGAAATAACGAAACATAAAAGGCGTATCAGCTGTGTTCAAGCAGTCATTACCTCCGGACTCTACACGGGTCGGTGTGGAAACATGTCCACTCGTGGACATTTGCCGAGGACGGTCTCCGCTTGGCGTTTCTCGCGATGACGTTGCGTACTTTCAAACAGCTCAACAACAGGGCGTTCTCTTAACAGAATCCTCTTAATATTATGACTCAAAACAAAGAACTACATTTCCAACCAAGCGTTATATCTGTAGCTGAAGAAGTATTTATGTTACCTTGCTGCACGGAACACAACGTGTATTTGTTTGCACCCATAGGCATAGCATCGTACGAAGTCACAATGGTTATAATTTTTAACGTCGAAATGCCAGGATTTATAAAAAAAATTTACCTAAGGGTCATAGAATCGTGATTCCTTTCGAAAAGTACTAGGCTCTAGAAAGACGAAAAAATCGCAAGGCGCTCGTAAAATAGTAGGGCGCCGTGTATTTTGGGAGATAAATATGACGTAATGTATATCGAGTTTCGTGATAGTTCCTCTTGTGTTAGGCTCATGAATAGTGATTAAATACTCCCATCGCGCATTCTCGCGTTTGACAGCTATGCTTACTGACATTGTGTTCTTTCAGTTCTTTCCATCTCGATTGTCTGTATTGTTTGCGCTCAAGAAAGTACCTGCATATGGGCGCAATTGCTTTCACCCTGCACTCCCGTCACAACTTCAGATCGCGGCGTCTGTTTCGTGATGTTGACTGCTGCGGTAGATTCCCTTTGAGGATCACAGTCTCTGGATGCCACGTCGAAGAATTGCTCGCGTGTCGTTACGTCGACTTCGAAATCGGCTAATAGCGATTGGCGCTTGCGAATGTGTGCTTGACGAATTTCAGGATCTTTCTCTGCGAGCCGTCTCGAGGCGTTTGTCAGTGTATATTACCACCGGCCTACGATCTGATGGCGCTGCAAGTGTGCCTGAACGGGGTGGTCACGCAATTGTGGGCAAACGCGCTACACATATCACGGCCTCGAAGGAAGCTTTAGACATGAATGGGACCAGTAGATAGCAAACAATTTTCGAAACCCTCGAATGAAGATCAGACTGCAAGCGCTCTAGCAAATTATTTTATTGCTACCACTGTCTGCATGCCAATGTCAGAGGACGTTGTACCAACCTCACTCTTTCTAGAACAGTAATTTTATTTCCTTGGCTAGCTGGCACACAAAGGAAAGACAGCGAAGCAATGAAGTCATTGCTTTGTGTAGCCCACTCGCGGGGGGTGCAGCCTTTTCGCTCAGTGAGAATTTCTGTAAACACTGCCTGAATATGTTAATGAAGACTTTTTTCAACCCGCCGCCGTGGCTCAGTGGTTAAGGCGCTCGAATACCGAGCCCGAGTAACCGGCTTCGAACCCTACCGCGCCGGCCGCGTTTCGGTAGAGGCGGAACGCAAGGCGCCCGTGTGCTGTGCGATGTCAGTGCAGGTTAAAGATCCCCGGCTGGTCAAAATTCTCCAGGAGACCTCCACTAATTTACTTACTTACTTGCCTCCACTACGGCACCTCTTTCTCTCTCTTCTTTCACTCACACCTTCCTTCCATCCCTTACGGCGTAGTTCAGTTACTTGCTTACCTCCACTACGGCACCTCTTTCTCTCTCTTCTTTCACTCTTTCTCTCTCTTTCACTCTCTTCTTTCATCAGTAAAGATGACTGCGTCGTCTTTACTGATTTCTGTTAGGCCCCGATATAAAAGAAGGTGAGGCTTTGGTCTATCGTTGCACCTTCCACTTTGCTTTTCCTCTATTTATTTCTTTCTGCTAGTGCTTAATGCCGAAATATCTGTGGCAATGACTCTACACATGCACATATTTCCACAGGTGTAACACAAGGCAACCAATAAATAGGTGTAAGCGGTAGGCCACATTAAACGTTCGCCTTGGTGAAATGTCGATTAAATAGCGGGAGTTTAAAAACGTGCCAACAGCGTAAGCACTTTACATGCTTTTATTTCAAAGCGACCACTCAGCGCAAACTTACCGAACACGAATCTCTCAGAACACAACACCTATATCTTTAAGCTTCAGTTTGAAAACAAGGCAAGAACTAGGAAAAAGGGACGCCATACATGGCTATCCACAAGCATTTTTTCAATACAACCACACTGAGAAACCTTCCTCCAGAAGACAACCAAATGCTACGTGTTCTAAGCATTCCATTTTTTTCAATATCAGCTTCAAAATGTACTTATTTTTTTGAATGCAGTGCGATAAACGAGCCTCAAATTCAGTTCTCTGTGACTATTTCCATCGTCTATCTACTCCCCTTCATAATTATACACCGCAAACGCTACATTTATGTCAAAAAAAGATACATCATTAATGGTTTACCCTTGTATAATGATACAGAATAATTCTCGTGCTCTTCGCCACGATAAATATGCGCCATAATGTATCTTCCGCGGTATCCGAAGTCCTCTTCTGTTTGACCCACTTTTCCTTAAAACTTTCAGCAAGCGCCTATTGTTAGCCGAGAATCGGTGTGATGATACATTCCCGCAGCCTGTTTCTCGACGTTTTCTCCGGCCTGCGCCAGCTGACAGCAAAATCGATGCGACAAGAGCACACATTGTAACGAACAATGAAAAGGTGCAGTTGCTGCCGTCCTGTTCGCTCTGAAACGAAGTCGCTTACATAGGAAGAGAATGAGAGGCGACCAGGCGCAGTGTACGTCTCGTGCTCTGAGAATAAAGATTTGAGCTTATGCATGTGCAAATATTGATATAAATATTACCATATTTTTTTCTGTCTGGAGACCAGGAACTACTGCGTATACGGGGGCGAATAAGCTTCATAATTTGGCTCTGTTCTTGATGGTAACTAGAAGAGCGCGCCGTAGTTGCTAGCACGAAATAACATATGGTGAGAAACGAGGGCAACAGGGCATGTATTAGATACGGCTAACTTTTACTGCCAGAAAGGCAAATACACTATATAACGCAAAGAAACAAATGGCCTGAATACTTAACAAACGACTACGATTGCAAACAACGTCGGAGCGCTCAAAGAAAAACTACTGCTTCGTTAACACGCAGTGCTCCTATCTTGACCATTCTTTTAGGCCAAGGATTTTTTTTGATAGATCAAACCTTCCTAGGCTTATCCAAAGCAAAAGAAAAATAAAATTTAATAATTTCTAAATAGAAGAGACTACCACAACACAGTTTTCACAGAAGAACGCAAACAACGTGGGGTTGTTTAACTGAATATCTCATTGCCACAATAGTTTGCATTCGCCGCCGAAAGGTGGTGCTTCATTTGTGTTGGTAATTTTCAGGGCTGGTTACAAGAGCACCTGTAAATGACCAGTATCGTAATAAGAGTATTCAATATTAAACAAAATTCCTTAGTGCATTGCTTTGAAAACTCAATCAGGCTATGGTGCCTAGATTTTGAGTTAGAGAAAAATTCAGGGGGCACTTTGACTGTCTAAAGTGGGTAGAGGCGGAAGCGTTTTCCGCGCCACCTTCGCTGTTTCTGTGGCACCGGTGGCGTCACATATAATCGAGTTCTAATTACCAAGTGATTACAAATCACTAATTAATGGTTAATTACTGATTAATACCTGAATATTAATTAACTGCTAATTAATGACGATTAAGCTTCGCCTTTAAGAGTGCAACGCGACAGCGCGTTGTAGCGCTGCCAGGGAGTCCACGGAACACCACCCGTTCAGCGCGATGCCTTGCCCTTTGAACGCAACGCTTTTTGAGGAAAGGAAATGGCGCAGTAATTCTCTGTCATCTCGGTGGACACCTGAACCGCACCGTAGAGGAAGGGAGGAAGTGGGAGTGAAAGAAGATAGATAAAGAGGAGCCGTAATGAAGAAAATGAAAAATTGTACTTGAGGAAAGGAAATTACGCAGTAACTGTCTCACAAAATTCAGGGAGGCACTTTTTTGAAATAAAGTGTGGTCACTGATGCCCCTAAGAGTGGAACGCGACAGCGTCTTGCAACACTGCCAAGGAGTCCATAGAACGCCATCGCCCATTCGGTTCTAGGCCTCGCTTGTCAGTAAGTTGGTTTTTGAGGAAAGGAAATGTATCTGTCTCTCATTTGTCGGTGGACAACTAGACCTCGCGGGAAGGGAATGGAGGAGGATGAGAGTGAGTGAAGACACCGTATTCACTAGACGCGCCTTTGTTCATTCCAAACCATCGAGCTGGCATGGCGGAGAAAAATGCAAGGTCGTCAGCATATTTCTCCGCCATGCCAGCTCGATGGTTTGGAATGAACAAAGGACAAGCCCAGCATTGATAATGTGTTGTCCACAATAGATCAATTCGGCATCGTTTCTGGTGCTCAAATGAATCGCTCCAAAAGTTCTGGCCTATGGTTTGGTTCATGGGGCACAACTCCACCTCTGTACGCTGGCATAGAATGGTCTTGTGTGCCTCCTAAATATCTTGGCGTTCCACTTCATGCCTACAAATCCAGTGCCCATTACTGGAGAGAGCGAGTTCCGGCTGTTGAGCGTTATGCTCAGACATTTGTACCGCATCGCCTCTCAATTTTTGGTCGAGCCCAGGCTTGCAACACCTTTCTGGCAACAAGAATTTATTACGTACTCCAGGTACTTCACTGCGCCAGACATTACATACAGCGTTTCCATCGTATATTTGCGACGTTTATTTGGTCCTCCAAATTTGAGCCCATGCGGCGTGATAACCTTTTCAGGCCTGTTTGCGCAGGAGGCCTGGGCCTAGAGCACCTGTATGTGAGACAGTTGGTTGCCCGTTTCTTCTTTTTTCGTGCTTGTTCCCTTCCGATTATTAGAGCATTCTTGCAGGTTAACTTCATGACTTTACTTCCGAACTTAGTAGTTTCTTCCAATTTTACTGAACGACCCCGTTTACTAGGCTTTATGCAGGAAGTTTATGCCTCCGTGCGTTTTTTGACAGTTCGGTTTTCAAATGAGTACTTATATTCTGTTTCGCGCAAAAATCTGTACAGGGATTTGATATCCATGCTCTTCCCGCCCCCACTGTATCGTTCCGTCTACGTTGGGCTCATGGGTCATGATGTTTTAAAGCGAGTGCGTAAAATGCCAATTTCTCCTTGCACCAAAACATTTTTCTATAAATTACACACTGAAACTCTACCTGTCAAGACGTGGCTCGATAGGAAAAACATTTTTGTGTCTTCTGTAAACTGTCGCTTGTGCAATGTGCCTGAAACAATTGAACATTGTTTTATAGACTGCAAAGACGCGATTTTGTTTTGGGATGTGTTGCAAAGGACGCTACAGAAAGATTTTCTCCTAAATTCCTACAGTGTGCGCTACCTTGTTGTTTCCCAACCTGACTCGAATCCTTATGATATGATTCTTCTGATTGGACTTCATAGTCTTTGGAAAACACGCATGCAAGATCGCAACGTTGAACCTGTTGTTTCGCCCAGAATTCACTTTAGCCGAATGTTGCTGCAGGTAACGGACATTTACAAAAATCGGACTTTGTACCGGATTGGTTTCCTCTCCTGATGCGCTGTATATCTTTACCGGCCTTTTAGCTATAATATGTTACTATTATGTTTCTGCCACCTAGCGCCTACCTAGGTGCTCTGTAAATAGTTGTTTTTGTGTGTGTATATGCACACACATATGTATATATATGCTTTGTATACAAAACCATGTAAATAAATACCATGAAAGAAAAAAAAAAAGAGCTGGCATGGCGGAGTGGATAGCATGCTCGTCTCTCACGCCGAAGACCGGGGTTCGATTCCTGAGCTCGACCAATTTCTTAATCGGTTTTATTTATTTATATGGCCTGACTAGTAAAGCTAATTAGGCTAATTGGATAATTAAGCAATTAACTAAGCTCAGTCCCATTTAATTGGAGCATCACTGTACGATCCCTTCAATTGGTTGCATGGTTACTAGCCAAAGTACAATTGGCCCCGTTTGAAATTCGCGCACTGTGACGTCACGACCGTTTCCACCAATTGAAAAGCGTGACATTTTCTGTCGACAACTGCTGCTTACAACGATGAGACATTAAAGGCTTCCGCCTTAATATATTTATTTTCTCTGCCTTAGATCAAGCTTTAGTTGATGTCAAGCGAAAGTACCCTCATTCTATTTGCTTGGCCCGTATTATTTTACGTTGATAGTTACAACGCTTTGTGCTTACGCAGGAAACTGCTCCGCTGTAACGGCTAATTATTAATGTAAGAATAATTCACTCATATCATGGCTGTACCTCTAATACACCAACTAATATTTTGCGCTGTAGTATTGTTTCAGGGCGACAGTATATTCGGGCCGCCAATTTCGCTTGTTATTTACGCTTTCCCTTGCAGAGAAGGTACAAAGGCGAATTCTGCGAGAACTCGGATGATTGCTTTCCTGGTCTGTGCTGCGTTCAGCGCCTGTACCGCACCTGTCAGCCACTGTCTTGGTACGGCCAACGTTGCGGTTTGGGTCAGATAAAAGGAGGGTGTTACTGGAACCACTGCCCGTGTGTATATGGAGATGGTAAGTAGATTGTATTTTTCGCCTCCTATTCGAAGCTTATATCCAAATAAACGTTTTTTTTCAGAGTGGTTATTAAAGCGCGTCGTTTTTGAAGAACTGCCTCGTTGCATTCAGCGATCGAGTAATTTTAGTTGGTTTCATTCGAATAAACACTTGTGCGCAATAAATCGAACTGTCGTTTTTCTTAATTCACAGTTACATCGTCCTGCCTCTTCTCGCCGTAAAGCACAGCTAGCGTTAACTAGACGCAAAAAGAAACAAAGCACTCATCTTCGTCTAATCGTTATCAGCAGCACCATGACTACGCCCAATGCAGGGAAAAGCCTTCTCTCACATCTCTCCAATTATCCCTGTCTTTTATCAGCTGAAAAGCCCTATCCAAGCAAACTTTTAATCTCTTCCACCCACCGAACCCCCCCTGCGCCTTTATAGCAGCTCTGCGCGGAAACGCCTATTGACAACTTTAAAATTAGATAGTTAAGAGAATATTTTATTTGTGCTGTTTGAATACGCCAAACACAACCTTAGAAACATAAAATTCACACATAACCCCTACTTAGGCTTGGCCTTTCTTTTAGAGTATTCTTTTCTTCTAGGAGTGAAAAGTGGTCACATTTTTTGTTTTTAAGAAAAATTTAGTCATCACTGAAAAAACGAAATGGAAATATGAAACTTGGACAGTAATTTTTGTTTCTCTTAGAATAACTTCACGGCTACATGAGGCTAATGAACCACAAACTTTTTCATGCTCTGCCTTTTTGAAACGCAGACCTAGGGGGCGTAAGCCATGAGGAGTTGCATTAAATCGTGCTCGCCTTTAACCTCAGTTACCTTTATTGCAAACACCAGTGAGTTCCCTGCTTCACACTCACGCAACTCCACTAGCATTAAGTACAATCCCTCAAAAGAAACAAAAAAGTCGGTGTCGGTAGACGTAATATGACCCTATATAGAAATTGACGCATATAACTGCTCACGCATAACAAATTCACGCATATGACTGCTCAGAACTCTCCTTTGGCACTGAAACTCTAATTACAATTTTAATCATGGAAAGAATTTTGTTTGATGGCTATCGAAATGGCTGCTACTAAGTGACAGCGACCATGCCTAAGTGTTCCTAAGGGTATAGCGACATTATGCCTGCGATGATTTAATTATGTATTCAGGTTATTCGCATACTTGCACGAAAAACGCGTCCTTGGTGAAGCAGAAATTAACATCAGCAGTATTGATGCTTAGGCGTCAAAGTTTCTTTTGATTTAGAATTCGAACATGAGAGGCAAGTCTTGTTTTATTTCATTTTACCGCCGAGAAGCTTTTTTTCATGCCAGTTCACGGGGTGTGTTTATGGCATTGTGAGCAAACCTACAACTTAAGAGCGATTTTACTTATGATATACGAAGAGCCAACCAGTGTCTCCAGAAAATACACAAGCTGCATTTGGTTTTTTACAGACCTCTGTCATCGAGGCTTCTGCCAAGCCTAGTGCCCGGTGTGCATAGACATCTTAGTGAAGAAAGAAGAAAGAACGTTTTCATTTCAAAACCACGTCTGTCGATGAATGAACGCAGCGCAAGCAATCCAAAATGAATCAATAGAATAAATGCTGCCTTTAATAAACGACGTAGTACAAAAGATAAACAACCAATAAACTTTATGGGCTCATTTTGCACGTATCTCGTCTCGCATTAATTCCACCTCTTTGGTCTGTCTTGTCTGAGTTACGAGTGCCTGAAGGCAAATCTCGTTTCGGTCCTTTTTATTGCAACCGGCTTAACTTCTAACAAAACTCGCAATGTTTAAAGCCCGTAGTTCCAAGTGTACCACAACAGCAACAGAATATTTCTAAGTTGTATGCCAGCATATTGAACTTTGAAATTCGGTTCTTTTTTGCAAGTTTTACGGCAATAGAACATGCTGGAGCAAGTACACGATGACTTTCTACCTGATAAACCAGCACACCAAATAAGACAAGTCCATCCAATGCTCCGAGCACGACAAAGTGTCGACAAAAGTAATTGTATAATTGGTAATGACGCTAATCTGGGAATTAAATAACATATCGTCACCGTTGGATGCCCGCTCAGTAATACACACTAGAAAAAGTCTGCCCAGCACTTGCCGCAGGCTTGGAGCAGCCTATAAATAAAAATCAGTATGTAAACTCAAGTCTGAAGCATACCTCTTGTGCTATGTAGGGCTGCTTGTAATATACGGCACTGTATTGCAATAGGTATAAAAAACACGCTGGCTATTCTCGTATGGTACCGTTCATAAGGCTTTTACATCAGTGCACTCATTTCCCTTTTGATAAAGTGAATGTACCACGCGTAAATCTTAGCACAGTGAAGAAAGCGGCAAAACTCTAATAGGATCAATCCTGAAACAAACTGTCAGAAAATGTGCTAGATTTGCTTTGTAGTTCTGGCGAGAAAACGTCTCTTGTCATGGAATATTTGTGCTTGTTTGTGGCACGTGGAGTGTTCGAGCCCCAAATAAGCTGTACTTGATCTGAAAAAGCAAGGTTCCGGTGTTCTTAATATAAATATTTTCACTTTACAAACCCTTTCGGCACACTTCCACGCTGCTGCTGGATGCATGGGCCTGCAGATTCCCCTCTGCCCACCGCTACCCGCTCATAAAATGGGAGAATACAGCGGAAATAAAGATGGACTTCTTGAAATAGTTTTAAATTTTTAAACACAAATTTTATTTCATTTTTTTCTGTTCATTTTATCGCCACGAATTATTAAAGAAAATAATGTGGATCACTGAGTCCTGAATTGCCAAACATTCCCGGATGCGGGGACAATCGGAAGGAGGAAAAGCTTAAAAAAATTATGGCTCTACAAAACTAAATAACATTACCCACAGGTAACACACAACCCTCCCGAACTTCACCGCTCTCAAACAACACAGCATCACATTTCACACACCTCTTTCTAACTAATAATGCTAAGTGGCGCAGGTCGCCCTCTTGGCTGTATTAGGATAGACTGATAAAAAGACGTCCATAATCAATAAACTTTAGTTACGTCGTTATTACGATGAATTTCGCTAGCCATTCTAGGGAAATGCAATGGCACTTTGACGAGGATCAGCCATTCCGTCAGCTTTGGTTGCTATGATGGCCTGATGCAAGAGCCTATACCACGTAAGGAGTTTATTAAAGGAAAATAGCGATGAAAATAGCCTATGTTTAAGAAACCCCTATGAAGGTTACGGGGAAGCAGCAAAACCTGGATTTAAAGACCACCCAATTGAAATCTGATCGAGATCCTAATTATCTTTCCTAGCTATCAAGAGCAAAAAAAAATTGAAAGCTACTTAAGCTCCGCCTTAAGGGTACGGCGCGATAGCGGTAATGGGCGCCTTCAGAAGTTTGGAGCTCTCTTCGTACACCCCTTGGCAGACACGAGTGCTGTTTTTATTTAGATTGTCGTTTTTAATATTTTATGCATTATTTTTATTGTTATCTTTAAATATTTATCAGCTTCAGGACACACAGGGCCTTCCTTTAATCAAGTCGAAAAAAACCCTTGCTGGCCGAGGTATGGCGAGCCCGGATTACGGCCCAAGGGTCAGCGGTTCGAGATCCTTCCAAACCGTGTTTCTTTTCAGCGCAACTACTTTTCTTTCTTCAGAGGCGCTGCATAACAGTGGTGGAATGACGTCATGACACAGTAGACCCTTGAGGTATTGTGTAGTAAAGTCATCGCCGCTGTACTGTGTTCTCGTTTTGGGGTGTTTGAATTACCAGCGCGAGTACATGTGGTTGTAACGTCACGACCCTGCCGACCAAACCCTGTTTTGTCGACACAACGCCAACGCGAGCAACCCCAACGCCGGCTTTTCCGCTCAACAGAACTCTGATGCGTTAAAACTACAGCGAAACTTGGATTCCATCCAGTCCTGGTGCTCAAAATGGCAAATGTCTTTGAATGCCACAAAATGCCAATTTTTCTCTTTCACTCGAAAGCGTTCCCCATTACAAACAAACTACTCACTACAAAATGTTCCCTTGCAAAAAGTACTTGAATACAAGTACCTCGGCGTTTATTTTTCATCTAACCTAACATGGACGAGGCAAGTTGAGTGCACTACATCCAAAGCCTGCAGAATGCTTAATTTCTTGAAAAGAAATTTCAATAAAGCACCGTCTAATGTCAAACAACTCCTGTATTTCACTTACATCCGACCGATTCTTGAATATGCCTCTCCTGTATGGGACCCTCAGTTTGCTTACTTATGTGATATGCTCGAGCGCGTCCAAAATAATGCTGCGAGATTTGTGTCCAATAGTTACAGCTTCTCAACTAGTGTCACGTCTCTTAAAAACCACCTTCGCTGGGGATCTTTAGCTAACCGTAGGAAACATTTGAGATTACAAATCATGCATCGCATCTATTTTGGAAAGCTGAGCATTGACAAAGACCGGTATCTGCTTCAACCTCACTTTTTTTCTAGACGAGTTGATCATCAGTGGAAGATCCGAGAGATTAAGTGTCGCACAGATGTTTACAAAACCTCGTTCTTTCCACGGACGATCAATGAGTGGAACAGGCTACCAGCCGGCGTCACTGAGTGCTGCACGGAAGGTCAATTCCGCGCATTTTTATCTGATGTGTGACGTGGCGCGCAGTTGTCTTGCGCGTGTCTTTTTCATTTCGTTAGTGTTATTTTATTTGTGGAGCGTGGTTGTCTTCCTTCAGTGCATGTTTTTCCTCATCGATTAGATGTGTGATTGTATTTCTGTTATTATGTGTACTTTCGGCCAAATGAGCAGAAGTTATTGTGTTTCCCCCCCTGGAATAATCCCCTTGGGTGCTGCAGGTATCTGTAATAAATAAATAAACGATGTCGTGTTAAAACGGCGCAACCCAATTACTGACCGGCACAGCTAAAAATAGAGAGGCCCTTGGACCACCGATCAAATTTTGCCCATGTTCGGCATAGTGATGCATTTATACGTTTTAAATTTTTTCAATTCACCTTTATTTTCAACATTTTCACAATGTTGACGGTCTCCCAGGCAAAAAGCTGTAGTAACAGCTTGACGAGGCCTGGAAGCCGGCGGCAGACAGCAGTGACAGCGGTACAAAAAAAAATTATACACAAGATATCAATTGCTATTACACACGGTCACACACATTTTATCACGGTCACAGTTATCACAGATTTACAAAAATAAGAGGTGAAGTAAACTAATCAAAAAAAGATATAGAGACATTATACAAAATCCAGGGTTAACAAGCACATAAAACTGCAAAAAAAGCGATAATTGCACATATGAGAGGTTAAACTACGATGTGTATGTTTTTATTAAGCACGTTACCATTTTACGCCAGAAACAGCAAACACGGGTCACTCCAGAAACATTGAACGCAAAATCTTACGGGTTATTCGAGCGTTATTAAAACTAGATAGACTGATAGGATTTAGTAACACTGGCACTGTATAGCTTAATGACTGGAGAAAGTAATTAGTTCGGTGGTGTGGAATCAACCATTTTTCAGCGGTACGTGTTTTCGAAATATTACAGCGCAACGTTGCACCTGAGAGTGAGAGAAGGAATTCTTTATACATTTCGTTAGTTAAATAAAAGTGGTAGAGGAGGCGGTAACTATAAAGAGACGTGCCTTCAAATTCTAAATTTCAAGGTTAGCATTTCTAAACAAGAAATATTTTGCCAATCATTTTAAAAACTGGTTTCTCCTGATAACTATCCAGTCAATCGACACACGGAAAATCGCACAAAATGCGTTCCCCAGCGGGCTGCGTGTTGTGTTGTTAATAAGTACCCCGATAGCATGTTCTGACAATGAACAGATAGATTTCAAGGGACCACTGAATTTTGCTACATGCTCTGAATATCATTCGAATTCGCAGTAAATGCCAAATAAGCCTATCAATGGTGTACTATCACTTTTAATGGATGCCTTGTTTAAAGAATTCAGAAGTCGATTCTAAAGACAACACAAAGCTTGGCAAAGCTTTGAGCAGGTTTTTGCGAATTAAGAGGTGCAGCGCTGCGACCGCAACGTCAATTAAATAGATATCGGAATGTTTCAACGCTTCAAATAAATTTCAAACCACAGAATACTTCAACAAGTTTCGAACTGTTACCTTCTGCCTGTAGAACTCTAGAATTCCGTTCAAAACTACAGACATCAGAAGAAGTTGCACAACCAAGACAAAAAAAAAGTGCCCGAGTGGAAGCTTTGGCGAGTTGGTGACGGTTCACTTGCCACATTGCGCTAAACAGACAGGGGCACAGGGAGACCCACAGGACGGGCGCCCGTCCTGTGTGTCTCCCTGTGTCCCTGTATGTTTAGAGCTATGTGGCAAGTGAAAAAAAAAAGTACTCGTTAAACTAGGTAGAGAATAAAACTTTCGAGAAGAGTGGTCATGTTCATCTCTCTCCGCTCTACAGCGGGCCTGCATTTTTGCTTCGTGTTGTTTTATTATATCTGATCTCCTTGCGGCTTGAATTGGCTTCGCAGCCTTCGAGCGGTGCTAAAAACTACTACGAGATTCACAGTTGTGGCCCAGTGGTTTGAGCGCCCGTCTCGGCTCCGGGAGGTGGTTGGTTCGAAACCCACCGCCGGACACCCACCGGTAAAAATGGGTACAAGCGTCCCCCGGCCTGGCGCTCGGCTTCCTTTAGGGGTGTACCCTTGGGAGAAGTCAGAAAAAAGGGCCACAAGTTGGGCTTCTACCGCACGAGGCGGATCTATGCTTGCTTGACGGCGGAACTTATCTCTGATCCGTCACGGCAACTTTGGTCTAAGACCCTTTTCCCAAGCATCTCACCTTAGAAGAGCCCAGCACCAGGCCAGGGGAAATCTTGTACCCATTAAAGAAACCGGTGGGTACCCGGCGGCACTGGGGATCGAACCCAGCACCTCCTGAATGCGAGGCGGTGCTCTACCACAAGGCCACGCTTCGGTCAACTTCGGTCACACTGTCCTTTACAATCTCACTCTATATTCTGTCCCTCAGTGTGACACTGTCCACTAATGCCCCCGCGGTACATTAGTGGAGCGTGAGAGGTTGTCCTTTACAACCTCACTCTATATTCTGTCTGTCCCTCAGTGTAGGATCCGAGATGGTAATGTCGAATAAAAGAGCAGAAAGACTTCTGCGATCACTGCCAACCTTTTCAGACTAAAGCAGTAATCTCTGAAAACAAATTCTTTTCTGATGACAGCCGGAACAGTCTTAAGCGCGCAACACAGTCGCACATGTCACACTCTCGAGTGCACCTATTACCACTAACTGCAGCTTTGTTGAATGTAGGACTGCAGTTGTCGCTCCAATATCGCATGTCGAATTTTTAGAATTCAGAGCCCTGTCCATATGCAGATGACCGACCGACGTGAGCATTTTCGTCCATGTCAGCCACGTCGTTGAGGCCAGTAGGCTTACTCCACACTAATACCTAAACACACACCACACCATACACGAGTGCTTCACTTGATCAGAAACTCTTGTTCAGGGCAGCTTGAATGAAATAAGCAGCGGTAAAAGACACCCATGCTCCCCTCCACCAGAGAAAAACACATATCGGATGTTCCCTTCCGTCTTCACAACAGGACTAAATTTGTGTTCGTCCAATTTCTAAAAAGCATACTTGGCGCCGTTAATTTTTTTCTATTGCATAGCGTTTACAGTGACGTGTTTGTGTGCACAAGCACTCTACATATCGATGCATTCTGGTGTCAACAAGTGCCAGCTCAATTGGCACTGTTCTCTTGTGTACTCGAAACTTTAAATTCTTATGGAGCCACTGCGGCCTAGATTCGTGGAATGAGCAACACGGAAAAGGTTGCACTTTTCGCAATGTAAGGTCACACTTTGGTGAGGGGTTGTGCGCAAAAATATGCCAGAAAAGGGCAGAAAGGATACAACTCAAAAATTTTGTTTTTTTTTTATTTTCACAAGAGAAAGATGGGCGGGGAGCAAATATATGCGAGAAAAAACATTAATGTCAAGCGGATACACCATAATGGGTGCCCTCTAAGAAGGGTATTCGAGCATAACAAATCTCAAAATGACACACTTTTTACTGCTCTTTGCAGAACAGTTAATCCAGAAAATGTTCCACTTTTAAAAGAGTGAGGAGACATTTAGTGAAGTAGGCGTCACGTTGAAACATGTGCACGAAAAAACGAAAACGAAAGGATGGCCAACAGTTGTTATTTAGGCAAGGAGGCAAGGAAAAAATGGCAGCACATACCAATCAAATGCGTGCGTTGTATGGATGAAAATGAGTATAAAGGCCCTGAAAACGACCACCATTTTCTCCACAACTCTTTAGTTCTCACGAAAGCGGAAATATCAGCTAAGATGCGTTGCCTGCTCGTCAGCTTTACTGTGCTGCTAACCACATTCCTTGCACTTAACATCGCATCTACACAGGCCGTGTATCAAGAACGCTTGAAGCCGACTCTACCACCACATTTGGTGCCGAAAGGAGGAAGCGTCAAGGCCGCTCATAAACGTCACGTGAGTTTCCTTTCATCAAAGCGCTCTCGGTTGGAAACAGATGACTAAAGAAGAAAATCAGTGCTTCGAGATTATATTTGCATTACCCAGGTCTAGACATTACAGAATCATTATTTTTCAGGAAGGCTTGAAATAGTCAGACAAAACCTGTATAATACTATTTTCGGCAGGATACTGATTTAACTCCCAGTGGTAAAGGAAAAACCTTGAGATAAGAATACCTTAAATGTAGTTAACAGTATCCTAGCTTTAATCAAAAAGAGAAAACTGCTTGGCCGGACACCAAACCTAAAGAACCAATAACCTATGGCCTATTTGCATTTCAAGATAGCCACAGGGTTTTTTGTTTCTTTTAGGTAATAGAAAAGTTGCCCGGCGCTGCGTCAGGCACTTAAATTGGCTGGTCGTATTGGGAAATTTGCTGGGATAAAGGAAGTCTTTGACCGGTGTGACTGAAGGTCATTTTGCGAACTCTCTATCATGCTGTGGAGGCTGGTTGAATGGTTATTACGCAAAAGGTTAACGAGAAGAAATATTTCCAAAACTAAGCTCATTTCGTCATAGAAATGGCGAAGAGCAGGATATGATTGTTAAGATTACCTGTCCGAAACTAAAGCTTCGCAACTGAGGTTGGGTGCGTTATTTTGCGCTACTTATCGAACTGCGCTGCCGCTTCTGTGACGGGTGTCCGCTAACAGATGTTGTTTCCTTGAAGCAAATGCAAAATAAAGTGGACATTTTTTGTTAGTAGACTGATTCATTTACTTGAGCAATGAGATCTGTGTTGTTTTTGTGTTGCTTATTCAGCTCAGCTTTGATACCATATCTTATGGCTTCAGTTAATGTTGTGTATGAGGTGCATGTCTCACATATCAAAAGCAAGCAGAAGCCGACCATTCTTGGTCTGGAGCTGCGATTCTTCGTGTTCAGAGCCTCCAGTTGCCTAGATCATATACGGTCGCAAAACTGAAAGCGGCACATTGCCAAAAACATTAGCATTATTTCTGGTATTGCTGTCTCTGAAGAATGGAGAATTATATTTGCTAACAAAAACTACCGTCAGTGCCTCCGATGCCAGCAAAAAGAAAACAATCTGTAATGGGGTCTAAAATATTGCATGTATGTTCGCAACAGAGCCGAGGTGTCGGCGATCCCTGCAGCAGCGACAGAGACTGCAAACAAACACTATGCTGTGTCAGACAGGACGCCAAGGTAACATGTTAGGCCCTCTCTCAACCAAGGCAACCATGCACAAACAGCCAGTTGAAAGGAGGTTACTACCATCGGTCCTGCCCTTGCGCGCAAGGTATGAAACCAAATATTGCCTTTTCAATTCTGACTTACTCATGGTAGCGATAAGCATGTGTATGCGCGGACAGAAACAAATCTCGAATGCCCTTTTTTCTCACTACGTTCATTCCGGTCGTACCAAGTAATTAGGTACAGATACGGAGCTGTCCTTTTGGGCCTCTGTTTAAACGGTACTGATGATTCCCTTCCAGGCACCGCCGCGTGAATTCAGTTCGACTACTGCAGCACCTTCCCACTGCCCCAGTCTTGACGCCGGGTGTGCATTGTCAGGTGGCGCTCGCAGACAATACGGCACGTTTCAGAACTAGGAGGGGAGAAGCGGACGGGGGGAGGGGGGGCAGAGACTTTTGACCTAGATGTACAGTACGGTCAGTTGTTAAAGGGAGCATGCGATCGCGTGGCCTCCGCGATTCACGAAACCCTGCTGCCTAGATGCGGCGAGAGCAGGCGGCATGAAGCGCATGCGCGGAAAGACCAGCCGCCATGCTTACTGCGCATGCGTCTTGTGCCGACAACTCCCACAAATTCTCGGCGGCAGCGCTCCGCGAAACGCGGAGGCCACGCGATCGCATGTTCCCTTTAACAATGGACCGTACTGTACATTGTACCTCAAAAGTCCACCGAGTCTTCTGCTATACATTGTGATTATATGGGGCTTTGAATAGTTTTTCTTCTTTTTCTAGAATCCGGTTCCATTCAGCAGGGTACAACACCAGTGGGGAACCTTTCAGCATATACATAAAAAGTACAACTGAGTGGAGGAAGCGGAAGGTTATTTGAGATTGGCTGCCTGATCTGGTATATATAGCAAGGTTCAGTTCGGTTTATGAGGTTTTAACGTCCCGTAGCGACCCAGGCTATGAGGGATGCTGTAGTGCAGGGCTCCGGAAGTTTTTCGACCAACTGGGGTTTTTTAACGTGCACTGACATCGCACAGCACATGGGCCACTAGAATTTCGCCTGCATCGAAATACGACCACCGCGGCCAGGACCGAATTTATAGCAAAGGAGCTTCCTTTGAAGTAATGCTAAGGATACCCAAGCAGCAAATAATTAGCCCAATATTGGACATGGATCGTTTCGCTCAGGGATTTTGTAGGAGCGACCTTTGCCAATACCTTTACATTATTGGACCGATAATCTCTCCTGCTTGGCTACATATCGCGCCGCCTAATGGGTTGCACGACCTCGAGAATCAAGACGCACACAGGGGCTAATCCGTGTCTGTACATGTTCTGACGTTCTCCAACATAAAGTGCGAGAGCATGTCACCAAAAGTTGCTGAAACTATTCCTTAACCAATGTTTCTCAATTTCGCCGAGCGTTCTTTCCACACCGCCACAAGCTTTATGCGCTTTAAGCATGCTGGAAGGCTGAATTGCTAACGAAGCAACCTAAAACAAACAAGCAAAAACATGAGCTACATGGATGGGCACTGTTTTCGGAGGTAACACAAGTGACCCACATTACACTACTTTAGACCATTTAGAGCTGAGAAGCGACTGCACAAACTTGCTATTAGCGTAAATTGAAAAAGCGTGGTAAACATGGTGTCACACAGTGAGCTTATACCGGTAAAGCTCTTTATAATTGGCTCCTGCAGGAATTTTTTATTCCTTGGGCATAATGTTGGGTGCAAAATCCATATCAATGGCCTTCATCCGTTTGGATCCTAGACGTAATGGCAGCAGAAAGATTTGACTTATAAGCTTTAAAGCATAGCTTCCTAAATGCTCATTATATTCTTTTCTATCTTTTCTAGGGACCTGCAGTGCCACTGGATTTTGTCCGTAAATGTTGCTTTGCATAGGTGGATTTAAAGTTTGAAGAGAATAAAGGATGGATTGCTGAGGGATGCTTAGAAAAAATGGTTGGCAGTCATGATTACTTTTCTGTACGAATTCTTTCGGACATCCTCTTAAGAATATTATGTTTTTTGTCAATTATTTCAAGATTGCTGAGAAAGATCAATGCTGCCTAGAGAAAGAATGAAAATTATTTTATTCGTGCTGCAGTATCCACGCCTAAACAGGCCACAACTTGTCGCATCAGCGCCACCCGATCGCCCCATCCTGTCGGTGCCGGTGCCAGCCAAATAAATTCCCGTCTACGGTCTTATTATAAGTCACACGTGATCGCTTCACGTGTTTGAACTCTTTGAAATACGCTACTGAATCACATTATTTGCCAAATGTGCCGTAACTTTAGTTGACAAGTCAGTTAGTTTAGTTCCGAGATCAGGATGTGTGGTCTCTGTTGAACCGTAAGCACTCAAAAAGTTCAGGGGGAGAGCTTAAGCCACCTTACATGCAGCAAAGAGAAAGCCTTTGTGCCATACTGCTGAGCTCTTTGGAACGCTTCTGATTCTTCATTGTGTGCATTAGCGAAAAACCGCCATCGGCTGCAGCAGACTGTAGTTTTTCGCCGATCGCGAACAATCCAGGCAATATACTCTAAAAAAATATTTGAATTTATAGAATAAGAATTTAGTTCAATAATAGTTAAAACACTACCAAGAGCAATCGTCGTTCACTATTGTTCTTCTTTGAAAGCACTAAACCGCGCCTGCTTAGATCCGGGACACGTGCAATACCGGAATTTCTTTACACTGTTATATTTAGTGGCAAAGCATTGCAAGGCAAAGTCTGCGGTAGGGTAAAGCGCACGTGGCCACACCTGCCAGACAGGGCTGTGATATTCATTGTGCGGCAGCAGGCCGCAGTTATACACAATACTAAACAGCTCTGGAGCACAGCCTTTGTTCAGAAAGATGTGCTCTACGTTTTTTGCTTTTGTAATCTTTGAACACGTGGCTAGAGAAACGAAGCTGCTCGCTATCTAACGTAATTCCATTCGCCGTGTCTCAAAATGAGATAAACTCTCTTCGAAACCAAAACTGTCAGCCTGTAAACTAAGATAATTTGCCTTGCGTGCTGACTAGACAACGGGCACTCTTGGATATGACTCCTTTTGTAATGTCATCAAAGTAACTGTGATAGCGAGCGTAGATATAACATTATGGACGTTAAAAGAGTAGAAAACTGAGCTAGTTGGTTCATAATTCTTGGTGGGTACAGCCGAAATAACAAGACGAAGACACAGCTTCGTCTACGTTCTACGTGTTCCTTTCTGTGTCTGCGTCTTGTTATTTCGGCTGTACCCACCAAGAAATAACATTATGGGGTTACCAAAGTTGAGTTGACGATATCCTAAAAGTTTTGGTTTTGTTTGGCTTTGTTTACGGGGGTTTAACGTCCGAAAGCGACTCGGGTTATGGGGGACGCCGTAGTGAAGGGCTCCGGATAAATTTCACCACCTGGGGTTCATAATTTGAACTGAAACTGCACTGTACACGGCCTTATAGCTTTTCGCCTCCATCGAAATGCGATCACCACGACCGGGATCGAAACCGCGTGTTTCGAAACACCAGCCGAGCAGCACCACTGTGACTGATATCCTAAAAGGAATTATGTAGACGCTGAGGGCAAATATAAGGTCACATTGCTTCGGTAGATTCCCAGGTTTTAATTACAATGTGCTGTATGATATGAAAACATAGTTGTTATAACCTAAAACATTTTAAATTGGATTGAGAAATTGCATTCAGTAAATCTGAGTAACGCTTAAAGCGGTAAAATGGATTTGGACTGGCCAAAATAAGAGGAGCAGGTAACGCGAGGTCTCATTCGATGCATGAGTGGATTCTGAGGGAAAGGAGAGGTAGCCAAGGACAGCGAAGCATTAGAAGAAAACAAATTTCCCGGCGACAGGGTGGCCGCTTTGGACTGCTTTGGGAGCGGTCGTTGTCCTGCAGCGAGTGTAATATGGTAGTGGCAACCAGCCTTATTGACCGTCATCATGCCCGCGGGAAATGAACAGGCATGCAACTCTCGCTGTGACTACTTCTACTCGAGTAAGGCCAATGCCAAAATGTACCAGTTCCTTCAGAGAAATATCAAGTCTAATATGGCGTCTGTGTCAAACGCAGTACAGCTCAGAACCGCCCGCAACTTTTTCACGTCACAGCAGGGGCACATAGACGTGCATTAAATCGAGTATTCTGGCGACATGGAGCCTTTAAATTCGTGCATCGAGGTGCATAGAGCTCCTATTGTCATCGATTGTAGCGCATTGTGTTCTTCCCTTGTGTAACCAGCCGCCGACCTGCGTCTACGGGTTAGTGTGCTCACACTTGACGTCACTTTCTGCGAAGACTAACCAAACTTATTTTTTAAGCAACGCAAATTTGCTTTAAACTTAAGGGCCACCTCGAACCATTGTTGGAAGAAGGCAAGCGCTCGGGCGAATGTTGCGAAAGGTTTTCTTAAACCTAACGCAAGAGTCTATGGGCGCTCGCCTAGTTTCCTTCCTTTTTCCAGCTGCGCATTCATTAAAAAAACAAGACGAACCGCGAACAGACGGGAACGCCAGTAGATGGAGTACACGGGACAGCGCTGGGCCAACAACTGAAGTTTCAGTGACAAACGGCCAACCTAGGATACCATGCGGCGAATACGTATCAAAAGCGCAAAACGTACGTGGCCAGTCACCACAGCAATTAAACTTGAGTTGCTAGTCCAGCGCTGTCCTGTGTAGCTCCTTCTTCTGGTGATCCCACCTGTTCTGTGGTACCAATATGTTCGATTCACGCCAACTGGCCTGCATGGTCACCTCCTTAGGCAAGGGTGGAGCTTGGGCTGCTTCAATTTCATATCATACTTCTCGGTAAGTTGCAAGGCTTCACAGCGAGCTGTGCCACCCACCAAACCGTGGACCTACAAGCCGTACAGAAAGCCTTCTCGCCATCGTTGGAGCTAAAAGGACAAAAAGAACTGAGACACAACAAAGGTCACCCCCGAGGGTACGAACCGCCAGCCGCCGCCGACAACGGTACGCCTAATTTCCCCTCCCCAAGACACACCAGGCCTGGAACGCTTCGCGTCCACTCACACGAACACGCGCAGCCCAAATCCTACAAACACCAAGAAGAAGAATAAAGCCCGACTACATGATCATCTCCGGAGCAGCCGGGGCTCGCAGAGCATCAGGCACGGGGCCGCACACTGATGGCCACTCAGGATCGAGCATCTAACAGCTGCTGCTGGAGAACCAGCGAGGCTGACCGCCGCCGACGGCGGTACGTACCCGCCGTTTGGTGGCGCTGGGGTCGCGGGTCTCTACGGTGCCCCGAACGTCGTGACCAGAGGGTGTGGCGGATGTTGTTCGGAGCAGCAACCGATAGGGGGCGACCAAGATGACTCCGCCAGCCCTGCTTCTGCGAGTGGACTGAAACACCAGGGATCATCCTCCTTGCTTCCCCACGATGCTTTTTTATCCTGATCTTGTTGTACGCATCGCTTGTACTTCTTGGTCGGAAAGAGAGAAGTCGCGTGCGCAGTCTCAAGTATACTTCCGGTCGCCGTTTACTCAAGACCTGGAACAGCGACCTTGGTGGTGAAAAGATTTAGGGTATGATGGCCCGAGTCTGCAAGTCGACTATGAGGAAAGCTACAGTGGAAGAATAATTTCTGCCACCTGAGGATCCGTACGTGCTCTGACAGCATACAGCACGCGTGCATTTTTTAATTGCGCATCTTCGCAAGGCTACAAAAGTGGATATAGCTGTTTTGGCTCGGCATAATGAAAACATGAACCATGGAAAAGCGCATGGACCCGGCGTTTCATTAATAATTTTCATGGATAATGGCGCCGGATATCAGTTGGAAGATGTCAGTCGAAAAAATAAATAATAAGAGAATTACAAAACTATCTCATTCCCTCAAAGTGCCACAGCTGGAGGCAGTGTATGTGAGAAATTCTAGCGCCTCTCCCTCCCATTTTTTTGCTCAGTTCCATACTGACAGCGCGCTTGAAGTCTTCTTCAACCTGGTGTTATTCAGCTCCGAGCAGAATACTGAACGCAAACCTTTCATGGCCTTTACAGAATTTAAGTTTAGCTTTCAACGGTTCTCGCAACGTACATACCTGTGGTTTTGGTTCGTTGAATAAACTTAAAAATTGAAAGAGAAAACGGTTAAAAAATCAAGGTGTGCTCCCATTGGACACAACACAGACACGAAGTACCCGTAAATAGGGATCCTTCTCCGTAATAGTTGGTAACACGCGTTCAAGTTACACTGCTGTTTGAAGCCCTATGGAAAGAGTGGAAACATTCAACCGCGTTCAGATGAGTCGATTAAGAAAGGACAATAGTGGTACTTCTCAGCTCACAAGTGCTCATTTGGCAGATGAAAGCCCATTCTGAATGGTGTCAAAGGAACCACGAATTCTTTCAAGCTCCATCGTGAGAAATTATTTTGCTCTGTTTCTGGCAGCTCTAAGCAAACATCGGCAGAAGAAACCGCCGGAAAATTTGATTTTGTACCTTCTTCTCAGCGTCCTTGCAAGCAAAAATGTTTCTTTTCCCCCAGTCAAGCGATGTTTTTTCTCAGAACATTGCAGCAGATGAAGGTAACTGCTGACGCGCCACTAATTTTCGATTAGGGGCATTTATTCCGTTCTGGAAATCATACGCTACAAGGGTTTCCAATGCGCTTTCTCGGAAGCAAAGCAGTGAGTACGCTTTTCAGCGTGCGTGCAACTGAAAGTCAACTTTTAAGAAACAGACAGCGAGCCAAAAGCCTATGCGCAAGGCCACAAAGCGTCCTACGAAGTGTGGGTCATTCTTTTTAATCCGAGCATGTGGGTAATAATTTTCTGCATAATTTTAGCTCACCTTTTTTTACCTTACTTCTATTTCTTTGAACCGCACATCTATATGGGAATTCTCGTGCCATGCACGGAAGCCTTCTTCGTTCAACAGCAATGACTGAAGAAAGATACGTTCGAAGTAATGTTAAGCGCAGCGGAGAACCGAGTTGAAACATACGGAGGATTGCACTGCAGATGCAATATATTTGTATTTTGCGAACTGTTGTGTGCATACATTATTAACGCGATCTACCGTACTCCTTCCAAACACGAAATATGCCCTGTTTACCTTCATTCTCCTAATTGTAGTGCTCTTCGTTCCATTTTTTTTTCTATAATTTGCTGCCAATATTAGCCACCTTACTATGACTACCGCAGCTGTTAAATAATGACGTTTCAGACACTGGGAAAACTGGCATGTTAAGCAAGACCGGATGCCGGCCACGTGGTCGGCGAAGCGCCTTTTTTCACTTCGCACTGAACCCGCTCTCTTAACATCCCTGGTTCTCCAAGTACTCACTGCGGTGGCTCAGTGGTTACGGCGCTCGGCTGCGGGCCCAGAAGACGCGGGTTCCATCCCGGCCGCGGCGGCTGAATTTCGATGGAGGCGAAATTCTAGAGGCCCGTGTACTGTGCGATGTCAGTGCACTTTAAAGAACCCCAGGGGGTCGAAATTTCCGGAGCCCTACACTACGGCGTCCCTCATAGCCTGAGTCGCTTTGGGAGGTTAAACACCAATAAACCAAACCAGCTTCTACAAGCTGCCCAATCACGAGTACATAATGTCATGTTCATGCACGGTGCATTGTGAGCCTTCTTTATTAGAATAGGCGTATATTGAGAGGGGCAATGTCTTTTTGATAGTGGTAACCCGTATACAGCATGGAAGTTTCTCAATTTGTCGAAAACTCATGCTACAAACAACTGCCGGCTATAAATGTCAATTTTAGAAGCGAAGTCCTGTTGCAAAGCCCATCGAACCCGATAATGTGCAAAAAAAGAGAAGAAAATGTGAAGAACACGGTAAACTATTCCATACTTTTGAGACTGTTCTAAGAAAACAAGCGATGTTTTTTTGCAAACTGCCCCTCCTGGTCTTCCCACCACACGAAGAGCTTTGCTAGCTTCCAATCGCCTTGATGTCCAGCCGTCCTTGGTAAGCCTAGATTTCGTCAATGGCACCTGAATGATGTACAGCAAATAAAATGGGTGAATTTGTCTCAATATGCTCTATGCTGCTATATACTGAATACTGTAGCATCTTAATGGCAGTTGTTCTAATAGAATTCTCGCGCTCAGAAATTCAGGCAGCTCTTTCTGTCCAAGGAAGATATGTACAGAAAAAGCTCCAACACAGTGCAAATGGATTGCATGATTCAGAGAGCTATGCCTTTCCGGAGTATACATTTTTTTATTGAGTCAGAGTGCCGGTTGGCACAAAGTATTTACTACAAGTATAGACACAGAGTATTACATACTCCTTCCATTGGGTGCAATATTTTTCAATGCAGCATTTTGTTTCTAAATGACAAAATTATGTCATGCCGGAGAATAAAACGAAGCGAGAGACAGCAAGACGCTTTGGCAAAGATGAAAAGTAAACAGAGAGCATTACAGGACAAAGTTTGTGGTCAAGATATACTGGCCTTCCTTCATAAGAAAACGATTCTTTTACGACCTGCCTGTATACACGCAAGCAAACTCCTGTAAAGTCGACTTCTCTACAGGGAAAGAGGCCTAGGCAACTTTAGATGAATCACGAACTTGCAACTAAGAGGCTCGAAAGAATTTAAACAAAGCACGCGCGGTTATTAGTGCGTGAACACTGAAGCTTCCACTCAGCCGCTTAGCCGTTGTCTGTCCGATCTAAGAACAAGGTACTTTGTGACAGGCTGAACTAACACAGTTATTATGACCACGAGCCCACAAACCTAGCGCAAGGCATGTGTTGAAAACTAGGCCGTCACGTGACCTTTCACGTGACGGCCATGGCCGAGGAGGCTGCTTGCAACAGCTCTCGCTGTCCGTTACTTAAGAGAGTCGAATTTCTTTTCAGGAGATCAGCAGTCATCAAAGGCGAGTTCAATATATAGCAGGAAGATAGAAATCCATCGCTTGTTTAAAGGGACAGTGAGGAGAGCTCTATTAATATTTTTTTTTAAAGCAAAATCTGATAGTTTGGCATTTCATGGCTTAGTTGCCACTTGCCCGGCCGGCAGCGAAAGATGCATTTATTTCTAAAAAAAAATGGATTCGAAGTTGCAAAAGTTTTTCCCGCCGCTCTGATTCAAACTTGGGATTCTCTTATGACGACACAGGACTAAGTGACGTGAAACATAACGTGCACATGACGTATCGCAGACTCCGTGATTTCTGGCGGCCAGCAGTGCGGCCTAGCAGCAGCCGAAAAGAAAGCTACCGCCGGCCGCACGTTGAAGGCAACTATCGGCTATTGCGGCCGTCGGTACACCGTCGCTTCGCTTACGTTTGCACCGGCGTTTTGGATCCCGCTCTCGAAGTCGTCAACGAAGTTCTCGCAAATTGACACCTTTAGCATACCGTGTATCTTGTTGCCGTTAGCGGAATACCGGGAGCCCGCCTACCGCTGATGAGCAGGCGCTGATTGGTCCCGATGCTGCAGGCGCGCGCATAGCTGCCGCGTACGTGGCGTCATCTGGCGACGTCAAGGAGATTTGCGCATGCATTGGCTCCTCCTCAGTGATTCGTGACTTCTCGTGTCCTAGTGTTGCTTGGTTGCTAGAACCATTGGTTCTAGCAACACTGTTTTGTCCTATGACGTCATCACGCTTGTACTTGCGAGTTTGGCCTGTGGCGGCGATACCTGTATTTTGGTTTTTGCTCTTTTCTACGTTACAAGAGCTTTGTTGTCAGTATGAGTGGCGTTTTTGTAATCAGGAGCTGGTGTTCTGTCGATACAAGCCAACTTCATTTTCTCCTCAGTGTCCCTTTAAGGGCGATGGTCGTGGTAGTGAGTTTCGATCAGTTTTAGCATAGCGAGCGCAGAAATACGCGAAGAGATAGCGTACGCTGAAAATAGCGTGCTTCGTAATCAGCATGCTGCAAATGATATTAAAAGTCTAGAGCGCTTCGAAGCAGTACTCAGAGCTTCAGAATGAATTCGTCATTGTTACTTTGTTTTTGAGCACTCTCAGTAGCCATAGATGGAGCACCAGGTTCTATCTCTGTCTCATCGCGTCCTTAACGAAGCATATGAGCGATAAATTGGCTTTTTTTTTCATTTCGAGTGACAGTACTGCAGCTGATACGCCTAAGGAGGAGCGTCGCTTTTGTTATAAAAATGGTTCCTGTTCAAACAGTCAGATGGAGCCACAATGCTCAAGTTATCTCTTCGTCTCCGTTTGCATGCGCTGAACTAAACGTGCGTGCGTGATATATGTTCCCCAAAATGCTGGCGTTTATCGTATGTAAGCGTGCATATACTGTTCGAAAACAGTCTTTCGGCGCGTTCCTGTGCGACAAGCACGCCTGGGTAGAGTTAAATGCCGCGCCACCATGAAGCACTACGCAACCAATAAGGCCTCAAATAACGGGCCTTGATTCGCTATTACGAAGGGCACGTAAGTAAAGGAGCGGCAAAGACCTGCAGCCAGAATTGTGTCCTTACCACACCCATCCTTGCACGAAAGGCGATGAACAGCCCATCCCTCGCTGCCACTGCGATACGACAGGGGGCCAACCGCACAAAACGTGTGCTCTCTTTGGGCGCGGCAAGTGCAAAGCGTGCACCACAAAATACACACCGCTTAATCACTCCCTCCCCTGCTCCTCACACACGCACACAGCACAGATGCACAGTTTGGAGAGAGCCGACGAGTGGGCCCAACGCTGCGACCGCACCCATCACCAAGCCGCACCCTCATTATGCATCCCGCACGGAAGTGTAACACAGATGAGTCCATCGCTACTGTGTGTGCACAAAGTACTACTCTCCGGTCTGCTCGTAGGTGTGGCCTGCGTCTTGTAAGAGAAGCCGTCATACGTGAGCGTTCTAGATAGGGCGTGGCCCGCGGTGGCTTTTTTTATTAATGCCCGACGTAATAAATTGAGAGGAGTGGAGCATAGCTTCGCATTAAGCGTTATCGTTGCTTCGGCAGGGAAAACAATAGAGAAGAATCGATGGTTGCAGCTATCTTAAGATATCAGGGCGATTGGGCAACCTACTGTTTCGCCTTTCAAAATCCATGCCTTGATATGAGACGTGCAAATCGATCAATAGGTTCGTGAACTTTTGCATGATTATCAATGGTCTCAAGCAAGTTTTCAATACTAGGTTGACACAGCAATTAGATTAAGGAAAATGCTTTGCCGCCTCTGAAGAGGATTAGACGCACGATCGCCGGGTATTCGAGAGTGCATGCAGTTTCTTCAAAAATTATAAAATTATCTTCAATAAAAACATTGAAAAATTATCGCGCCTTTTCGCGTTCCCGAAAGCAGGTCGTTACGATAGTCCTCATCAAACGCGTAATACCTTGACAAGTTTTTACGAGAGGTGCATGTTCTTAACCGGCAACTCGTTTAGAAGTACAGTCGGCAACGAAAGTTCATGGGAAGGTGGAACTAGCCAAAAAATCTGTTTCTTCACAAACGCACAAGACAGTCTCCTTAATTGGCTGCAAGCATACGAGGGTGCGAATGTTTCCCCAATAGTACCTATATCAGGTGAACGTTTACGGCGGTAGAACTGCAAATGTCTGTTCCTTAGCTGACAACAGAAAGCTGGAATAACTGATTACAATCTCAAATTATAGCCATTGCCAGCCATAAATGTTTACGGGCAGAGGACGACCCAAATACTCGACTTCAACTCTACAGTTCAAGTATGATGTCTGTCCCGTCAGTGTTTTTCTATCTTGATTTTCTCCTAAAAACTTTCGTATAACTTTCTCCTCGACACTACCTGACGACACTACCCCAATTGCATGAAAAAAAAATGTTAGTGTGGAGAACATGAGCCTCACTTCAGTTCAGTGCATTTATTTCAGTCATGTACAATGGCTGAGGAGAAAGGAAAAAAAGCCGCGCACGCGGCTTGACAAAGCTCCCATCTCCCGTAGCGGCTTGGCACGGCGATGACAGACAGCAGTAAAACAATAACAAGAGAATGCATGAAATAACAAATATGTACAATATCTTCATAGCAGATCACCAGAATAGTCTCGGTACTGTTACACACACGCAAATGATAGTTTAATCACAGCACATGGACACTTTGTTTATTTTACAGTTGGATATGATTCATTCTTTTGTAAGAACATATTTCTGACAGCGTTATATGAAACGGAAAGAATGGATTGATTAGTGAAGGCGTTACTATTAAGGAAAGATGGCAACACATACCTGAGAGTTTGAAAACCGTAATTTGTGCGTGGACAAGGTACATACCAATATTCGTAGTGTCTTGTGTTGTGAACAGCGGTATTTTCCCGTAGATTCGCAAGGTCAGCAAAAAATGTGGTGTCACTATGTATCTGAGATTTGTACTGCTGAATTACACGGTACTGATGAATAGCCCTTGCATCCATAATGCGGTATTTTGCAAATAGAGCACTCGTATGTGCTAAGTATGTGGCACCCGCAATTGCTCTGACTGCATTTTTTTGTAATGTCAAAACCTTCTGAATATTAGTTTGCGTCGTTGTACCCCAGACCAAGTGGCAGTATTTAACATGAGAGTCAAAGAGGGCATGGTAAATAACAAGTTTTGTCCTAGTAGGTATCATGCACTTTAACCTTCTGAGTATGCCGACAACGCGAGCTAGCTTACTCTCCATTTGCTCGATGTGGTAGTCCCATAGCATAAATTCATTGAAGTGAACGCCAAGTGTTTTTACAACATTAGTTATTTCTATCATATTACCACCCAATACTAAATCTGTATGTACAGCCCATTTGACATTTTTAGCTCTAAAAAATATCGCCTTTGTTTTCCGTGTGTTTATTAGTAGGGAATTTTTTTCAGACCATGAGTTAAGTTTGCCCAACACGCTGTTAGCCTTTTCTACTATATCATTCGCGTTGGTGCCAGACAGAAATAAAGTAGTGTCGTCAGCGTAAATTACGTATTCTGTTTCGGAGTCAATCTGTACTAAGTCATTAATATATACATTAAATAATAAGGGACCAAGGATACTTCCTTGAGGTACACCATGCTTTATTTTATTATAAGTAGAGCGATGATTATCTATAGAAACGTACTGATATCGGTCAGTTAAATAGCTGGTGATAAGAGATAGTGCCTTGTTCCGGACAGCGTATGCAGAAAGTTTAAGAAGAAGAGTTTCGTGATGAATCCTATCGAAGGCTTTGGAGAAGTCTATATATATTCCAAGGGTTATTTGTTTACATTCAATGTTATTTAAGATTATTTCTTTTTGCTTCAGGAGAGCCATTTCAGTAGAGGACTTAGGTCTAAATCCAAACTGTCTTGGAGTTATCACGTTGTATTTTTCAAGAAAATTGGAAAGTCGCAAATGTATTGTTTTTTCCAAGCCCTTAGAAAAAATAGGCAATATAGACACTGGTCTATAATTACCAAGATCGTTTTTCGAACCACCTTTATAAAGAACAACTACTTTTGCTATTTTCATGTCCGAAGGGAAAATGCCGGTAGTCAAAGACAAGTTATAAATATAAGTTAAAATTGGGCAGATAATGTCCAAGACGTACATAACAGGTTTCATTTTCAGTCCAAAAGCATCTTCACTGTTTGTATTGTTCATGCCTTTATATATATTAAGCACCTCATTTTCGTCACAACATGTTATAAAAATACTGTTACTTGTATGATTCGTAATGTAATCCAATGCCATATTATTGTGTTCACTATCAACAAGTCCACTGAAATAGCTATTAAACTTGTTTGCGAGTGCGAGTCCGCTATAACTAATGCCTTCCATTGTAATACTTTCAATTGTATTTGTAGAGTTAGGGCTCAAGACTCGATTTAACCTATTCCAAACTTTCTTTTGATCGGTCAAGCCAGCGAACATGTTAAGGTGATATGCATTCCTCGCTTTTCTTAAAGTTAAGTTCAGGTTGTTTCGGTACCTCTTGAATGTTGCCCACGATTCTGGACTGCGACTATGTAATCGAAAATCAAAACTAAGCGAAAATCAAAACTAAGTATGATCCCACAACGGCTCCTAAGATTGATGTAAGATTTCCCTCTGATTAATTGCACAAATTCCCTGCGGCATCCCGCTTCATCGATTGCTTAACCCCAACACACCGCCGTCAGCTGGGCCGTATGCGCTGTGCACATGAAAAGCCGACCTCAGCGCCGCCATTTTTCTCAACAGGCCGCGCAAGAAAAATCGTGATTCTGTGCACCGGCCCGAACGAAATCTAGAGGACCAACTGTATGTGCACCGCCTCGCTACCCGGTCGCCTCCCTGATTACACGGCTTGGACAAACGAGCCTAGGGTGGAATTGGCACGGTAGATCCGGTAGCACGGTTGCGGCAGAGCCAGCGGGAGGCGATAATGATATTGCTACGTGGAGAGAAGATTATTTATCACGAAACGCGAACGCGATCTACAGGCCGAAACGCGTTTTGCGTAAGGCGGGCTCTAAGCGATCCTAGCCTGCGCAACCTTTACACGCCTATCACGCTGAACGGAAATTAGAAGCAAAGAGATGCAAAACACTACTGAACAGCAGTTCTTCTACGTCCGGTTCTAAAATATGCTTGAAATTGAGAACATGATTGCTGTTTTTTTTTTTTGCGGCTTCAGAACATCCGCGTACAGAAATATCCTTGCCAGAATTAAGACTTTATCTCACTTTTTCTCATCCCAACTCGAGAAAGTGCGCCTTTCTCTCGGTAATGTCTAGCGTAGTAATACACAAATGCATTTAGCGGCCACATATTCACCTCTCTTTTCCTGCAGGGTTTTGTCCGTTAGTTGGTCCGTATGCCCCCGACTCGAGAAAACTGATGAAAATGAAACCCGCGCAATGGTATAGGCTTCAGTGAGATTTGAACCCCCGGCCTTTAGGCATCCGTATGGGTAACAACCACGCAGCGTCGACGTGGCATCGACGCGAGCAGATGGCGCTCTTACTCTTTCCCCCTCGTACATGGAAGAAGGAAAGCCCAGTAGAGGCCCTCGCTATCCGAGCTGCACGCCAAAAAGTGTGCCGGAAGTAGCGCGCTTTCGCAAGGACAGCTGGGAGTCTTTGGCCGATGGTGCAGCCAATAGTAACGCGAGGCGTAGCGGCGTCGTCTGCTGCAATGCCTCCTGCGCATGCGCAAGCGTGGTGACACGGCAACCAAAAGCGGGGGGAGGGCACCGGCTTCAAAAAATGTGACGTAACCACCTCTCCTGAGTTCTTTCCTTAATTCCATGACCTCGTATGAAGGTAGTATAGAAGCTTATGCAGAACGCACTTGCTCACATAATCCTTTCAAACTAGCGTGATATGAGTAGTAACAGTGTTTTACTACCTGGCACTAATTTCGTATACAGGGGAGCACGAAAAGGAAAGCAGAGATAAATTGTTGCCCAATACCTTCACCATATGTCCATAGAGAGAATGCTTCTAAACATTGCTGCTTTATCATGGGAGAGCCGCATCTGCAACGTCTCTCGAAAGCTACGGGTGCTACCCCGTGCACGTAAGCCATGCCTCGCGCAATGTTGCACGTTTGTTGTGAACGGGTAGGACGGGCGGTCAGTGCTTTCGGACGTTTAGTAATGCTTCTGGGACGCTCCGTGTTCATCTGCTACGCCTCTAGAAACTTCGAAACACTTTCAGCGCGCTCTGGCGTTCGAGGAAGCGCCAATTGAGAGCACAGCACAGCTGCCTGGAGTAGACACCTGGAGGCTGGGTCCGCTGGCTTATGGATCACGCGCACTATAACATCCAAATCTCGAGAACTCTTCGTTGCCGTCCTGTGCGACGGGGCCCAAAGACAAGTGCAACGAAACCGGTTCATAAATATTTCTCTGCTAACAACGCTCGCTGTCTAAGCTAGGCAACAAAACACAGCTCGTTACGTATGTGTGCATTCCAGTAGCAGGGTAGTCTAGGCGTAGCACGGACTATACCGCAAAGTGCGATTGAATTGCATTTTTTGGATTTACATTTTGCCTACTGCAGCCACAAAGAAAGAAGGTATGAAAATTTTGTAGGGTAGTCTTTCATATCATTAAGCCAGGCTTATACCCGGACGCGGACTCGAAGCAATTAAGTAGCGATTGTAAGTGGGTTCGTGTTAAATTTCGTTTTCCCAGGGTCATACAGGGTCGTGTCTAATAAACATCCTTGCTTAACGGCTTATTTGAACAGACGGTATCCGAAGTTTTTTTTTTTTCTCTCAATCGGCTGCTAGAAGAGGGAGGGCGGTTCTCAGCTTTTAGTAAGTAAAGTTTTTGCTTAAAGTCCGCTGTAGGGTGAGTTGCAGACGCCGAAAGTTGAAAGATACTCTCTGTGTTTGTTCGCTGAGCGGTGTTTTCGCTCCGTCAGTGGTGTTGCTGGCACCATCAACGCAAGCTTCGGGCTATGAAAAATATACGCAAAGCGCTAAGAAGCATCACTTCCTAAGGGAATCGCGCAGATTTTTGCTGCTGGGGCCAGACTGTTCATGTTTGTTCATTTGAAAAATGTCATCGCCTAAGCAGTCGCTGAACACGAAAAACTCAGTGAAAAGCCGTGCGCGCGGTGGTGTGAAAAATGAAAATTAAAATTGGTTTTTAGAAAAGGAAATCACGCATAACTGTCTCACATATTTCGGTGGACGCCTGAACCGCGCCTTACGTTAAGGGATAAAGGAGGGAGTGAAAGGAGAAAGAGGTGTCGTAGTGGAGTGCTCCGGAAGGAAGGAAGGGAAAACTTTATTTCTACTAATGCTTTTTCGTGCGGTTTGGGTCTTCAGAGACGTCTTGGTTCTATCCCCAGCAGCCTTCTCTGTGGTGGTGGTGAAAAACATTTATGGGCAATTAAAATTTTTTACAGAAAGGTGATTGGGGTAGGACCCTATTGGCCCTTTCCCCTCACAGTACTAGGTGGAGCCCCTATTCCGGGGCCCCATTGGCAAGCAACGCCGCCCGCGTCCGGTGAACCAAGGCCTTTTGGCTCTTTAGATCTTGACAGCGGAGCAGGGCCGCCTCCCAGTCCTCTCTGGTGGGGTTGGGGTTGGGGGGGATAGATGGGTTAGATTGACACGCCCAAACCATGTGGAAGGTGTCAGACACCTCCCCACAGAACTGGCACGTGCCATCAAAGGATGTATTGAAATGTTTAAGCACCGCCGGGCACAGTACAGTGTTAGTGAGAATTTTGATGAGGAGGCGCTCGTCAGCGCGATCCAGACCCTTACAAGGGGCCGGGTAGCGCCGGTTCTCCTCCTTGTAGTAATCGGTGATTTGTTTGAATGTAATGGCCTGTTCGTTTCCCTGGAGACCCTGGTGACCGGGGGCCAAAATCAGGTTGCGTGGAGTTGGATCTTCAGATCGACAGCTATATTCCAGTATGCGCCAGGCAAGCGGGGGAGCCCAGCCCAACTCGTAGTTCCGACAGGCCCCTCGCGAGTCGGTGATGATGTGTTTTGACTTGGGATTCGTGAGAGCCAGAGCAATGGCGATCTCCTCCGCGTGTGTAGCGCTGTAGGCTTTGAAAGTGAGCCCGTTAACTGTGTTTGAGTTGTGTACGACTGCGGCCGTGTACCACCCCTCGTGGTGTGGGCCGGCAACGTCTACGTAATACACATGTTCTTGGTTACCATAGTATCGCGCCAACGCTTCCGCGCGCGCCTGGCGACGACCGCTATGGTCTTCTCTGGACATGTTGCGGGGAAGGGGTTGGACCCGGAGGGCGCCTCTCCAGGGTTCTGGCACTCTCTCCCTTTCCTCAATGTGGCAGTCGTGTTTGATGTGTAGCCGGTCCAAGAGGCGGCGACCGGACGTGGTAAGACGCGTGTATTGGTTGACTAAGTGGGCTTCTCGAAGCTCCCGGAATGTGTTCACCACGCCCAAGGCACCACGCCCAAGGCCAGAAGTCTCTGGTTGGACGTGGTGACCAGGAGATCGAGAGCCCGCTTGATGACTTTCCGCAGGATGACCTCCAGTTGGTCATCATCGTGTTTGCGCAGGTGCAAGTAGGGAGTTGAGTAGAGGATTCTACTCGTTACGAAAGCATGGGCAAGCCGCAGTGCATCCTTGCTTCGTAATCCGCCCCGCTTGTTGGAGACCCGGTGGACCATTCGGCCCACCTGGTCTCCCACCGTGCGAAGTTTGGCTAGGGTGGTGTCGACTCTGCGTTGGTGGTGTATGAGTCGAAGTTGTCCGCCTTTAATCAATGGTCGGTTGCCCTCAGTCCAGGGCTCCGCTGGCCACTGCCGCCCGTTGAGCTCGCTGTACCAGACCTTGTTGGTCTTCACAGCGGTCGCTGGACAGCAGATTCTCCCATTGCTCCGCACTCGGGTTTTGTATTTTGGGAACCACGTCTATGTTTTGGCAGGCCCATGTGATGTGATATAGAGTAGGTTTTTCGTCGCGCCAGGGACATTTGTCCGCGTATATCGTAGAGTGCATTTTATTTAGTATATGTAGGTTTGGGAAAGAGCCTGTTTGTAATTGTCTCCAAGTGACAGCTTCCTCTCTGCTGAGAGATTTGTGCGGCGGGGGATATCGCATTCTTCTGCCTCTATAGTTTTGTAGTATGGCCGAGTCTCCGGAATAATTTCGACAACCTGGATATCACTAGCGTGTACTGACATCGCTGAGCACACGGGCACCTTTTGCGTTTCGCCTCCATCGAAACCCGGCTGCCGCGGTCGGGTTCGAACCCGGCTACTCCGGCTCTGTAGACGAGTGCCTTAACCACTGAGCTACAGCAGCGGGTACGGTGTCGTTCCCTCTGCTGTTAGACGCCTGCATTATTATGACAGCGGCTTCCAGAAGCCCACCGGGACCCATTGCCTTCTTCGCTCGGAAGGAATTCGAAGAGGCATTATGAATGACAGTGACCGCTGCTAAGTTCAGTGCTTTAGATTTAAACTACGATCACGAGTCTTTATTACAACAACGGAGAACATCTTTAACACTATAACACTGTCACTAGACCTAGCACAGCGTTGATACGGTAAGCGCGCTATATTGTAGCCTAAGTTAACTGGCGCGCTTAGTGCAGTCAGCCGCTCTTGAGTCTCACTAAACATGCTCGTGGGTAGCAAGTTCAAGGAACGTCCTCTTTGAAGCAGATCGGCAGATCGGCCGCAGAGCAACGCGTGGTGTTTCCTGCTGGTCACCGAGGCTGCCTTTTCCACCCGAATTTGCCCTTTCGCAGGTACTGTACAGGGCAGCAGTGGAGAGTGCTCCTAGACGAAGGCACGAAAACCTGCGTCTCTCCCGAGAGGGGAGGACAGGGAGCATACCCGGGGGATTGATTGCTCGAAGCGCACATAAGGAGACACGCCTACCTGGCCCATGCCACGACTGCGGCCAATTTAGGACGAAAGCCTCTGCCTGGTCGTCAGTTACTGCGACATCCGTCCACACTCTTTCGCTGTTGGCAATTCGGCGAGTAAGAAGCGCGGACCGGTAGTGCCGGGGACGGGAACGAACTTCCGGTGTGGGTGAGCTCCCTAAAGCAGCTTTCTGCTGTAGAAATGTAGCACTTGATATAGACATGACGCTGCGTGTACAGGAACCTCATTTAATATCCCCAAGTCCATTCCCCCTCGGTTGCGCCTTATATCAGTTGCTAAAACTATGAGAAGCTAATTCGGTTGTTTAGAATAGACTGACCCTATAGGCTAGGGTAGCAGCGGGGCACCAGTCAGCATGCTCAGAACACTAACCAACCCGTAGTTTTACTATTCATCTACCGGCACGGACACTGTATCATAAAACTCGCTAATATACAGCCAGGCCTCTGCTAGCAGTACTCTGTATTCACTGATATAGAGTGGCCGATATGTTTGAAAGGACCTTGCGCTGAGTATTTCCTCTGTTCACATAAGAGGAATTTGCCGTTCCCCGTACTGATTACTTCCAAAGGTTCGAAATGAGCCCGTATGTTACGTGCGTGCCTCCACTTCCGCATGCGCTTTGCTCCCCTCACAACCTTCATCGAATTTGATTCATAGGCTCTTCCTCCATCTACAAGACAACGCAATGTAGCGTCGATGAAAATTCATTCTGTCTGCCAAGGCACCGGTGAAGGCCTCAACGGCCGCTGTGCTTTTCACTCCTGCTTTCTTTGTACAAAGAACTCGTTCAGCTTTCTCTCAAACCACACTTCATCGACACGTTCAGCTGCGGCTTTACTCACTAAATTCGGCGAGTTTTTATTGCATTAATGCCAAAACCCTCCTCGGATATGTTAAGTTTTGTGCATAGCTGTAAATAATAATCCGCTTCCGCACTTGTGACCACCGGTTATACAAGCTCGAATTTTTACAGATTTGCATTATTTTTTTTTCAGCCGCTCGCATTAATAGTTGATATTTCTCTGCAAACGATTCGCCTTACTCTCAGCAAAATGGTAATCTGCAGTTCAAAATGCAAGGTTTGCCCATGTCATTATTCAAAACTTTATAATTCCTCGCGAATTGTTCCAGATATATCGCGAAGCTTGGCGGGCACTTTCACACGAAACTTACGCACGTACGCTGAGCAGTCATGCACAATATCTTACACGCTGTCTTTATCCACCTGCGCTTACTTCTTATTTTAGGGCACGCTTTTAATACTGCCTAAATATTTCTGTCCATCATGCATTGGCATTATCGGCTACAGAAGCATATGTGGTTATCCCTCATTGCGAAATTCGTAGGTAAATAAATATAATGTAATGGAAATGAAATCTGGCCGTCGGCACCATTTTTACTCCTATTTCGACCGCCGCCGCGGTGGCTCAGTGGTTATGGTGCTCGGCTGCTGACCCGAAAGACGCGGGTTCGATCCCGGCCGCGGCGGTCGAATTTCTTTGGCGGAGAAATTCTAGAGGCCCGTGTACTGTGCGATGTCAGTGCACGTTAAAGAACCCTAGGTGGTCGAAATTTCCGGAGCCCTCCACTACGGCGTCTCGCATAGCCTTAGTCGCTTTGGGACGTTGAACCCCATAAACCAACCTATTTCGACCACTGGAATCGAAACTTAGCCCTCTAACGAAGCTTTAATCGCGATACAAAGATCGTGCAAGAACGTGTGAAGAGGGGACTAATTTCATTTGAGATATTTCCAGAGTCTAACGGAACATCAGGACGCCCAGTTGCGTACTCATGGATACTTGCCGTAGATGCAAAGTCCTGTGCACAAAACGCGAAGCGTTAAGCATTGGTCAAAATCAATTCGTCGCTAGGTCACTGAGTCATACATTTACCGATTCATTCAGTCATGCGATAAATAACGTTCTGACTGGAAGGTCACAGCAGTCAAATCGCATCGGCACGTGCAGCAACACCCAAAATGGTTTATCAATAAACCATTCAGATCTTCATCTCAGAGTGCCCTGCGGTATTATCCCGTGCACATGTGAAGAAGTGCGTGTTCTATTCCACTTCAGTAACAACAAAAACTACAGGGGAAAATGAACACGGACGCTGAAACGAACGTGCGTAGAACCCCACTCCCTTTCTTACCTTAGAATAAAGCAAACGCACTCGCGGGTATAGCTCAGCAAAATGAAATAAATAAATAAATAATAAAAACAAGGCTGTCCAAAAACACGAGGAGCACCCGTTGCGCCGCTCGAACCGAGAGAACCGATAATTTGCTGCGCATGCTCGGACACGGGTACCACGCCCCCTACACCGCAGGCGGACGCGCGCGCACTGGAAAACGGCGCGAAACGCCCCAAAAACGGGAACGCTTGCCGTCATTACCCCAGCTTTGCGTGTTTCCCTCAATACAATGACAAAGCAGGAAAACCCAAAAAGAAAAAAGTTTGTTCACAAATGACAAAACGCACAGGAAGCCGTAAGTGCAGGATGACTCTTCTTGAAGACGCTAAACGTCCGATGTCTACCACAGGAATGATGCGGCCGGGGCCGTGTAGTCGTTTACAACCCCGTGTTTCCCTTGGATGTTCTTTCATAGGACTGGAGAAGAAGAAAGAGAGAAAGAAAGAACTTTAGAATCCATTACAAGTTCCGGATTGCAGCCACATCCCCGTGATACATCTTGCGGAGCATGTTGCTTACTAGTACAGTGGCTGCTGGTCTTTGTTCCAGGACAGGACTGACCGGGCGACTTTGTCTTCGCTGCCGGCTTGCAAGATGACGCTTGTAGTAGACGTTTGTCGTTTCTGAAGAGGCGGTGCTTGACGTCGTTTTCGGTAATGTTCACCTTAGCGGATGCCGCGGTTCGTGTCGGCGCCACTGTGTCCCCTTTTAAGGGCATCAAGCACCGATCCGCCTGCGTTTTGAGACATGGCATTAGGAAAATGAAAGCCTTGTGACCGTCTGATGCGTGTTTCTAGACAGATTTTCTTGGCGTCTTAGTCTCTTTTTTTCTCAAACGGTAGCTGAGCATTTGCAAAAATACGCCGCTTTCTACCGGACGTAGCTCACAGAAGTAAGGGCGATTCATTGTTGCTGAGAGCCTGTACTCTCCCACAAGCACGAATTTTGAAACATAATGGTTAAAAGAAAAGACACAGACAATAAACGTAAAGATGGCTAAAATGCGACAACCAAAGGGTACCCGAAAATCCACGTGATACCTGGACTCGACCTATGTATCACATAGTTCCGCAATCCGTTGAAAAATGATTATAAGCGATGGCAAGCGTTTTGTTGAAGGCTAGCCCGTTGTCAGAACGTTGGTCAGTGGATTTAAGAATTTCTCCCTGCCGCCTGTTTAATTTAATGCTGTCAGGAATTACATCCCTATATTTTCCCTCTGTATTCTGTAGGTACCTCTCCGTGTTCCACTTAAAGCACAGACACGCTTCTCAATACACCAACGAAATTCCGGCTTGATATTAAGCAACGTATACGGCTTGTATACGTTTGGCACGACCTGCCACCACAGTGATCAGACCGGTGTAAAGCAAATAAATCGAATGGCGTGGCATCTGACATTTGCATTATACCGAACCAACAACAATCAGCGAAGAAGACATGGATACAGTAAACGTAAAACTGGCCAAGTGGGACAACCAAAGAGTATCCGTAAAACCACAGGAGACTTGCACTCGACCTACGCATCTTGTAGTCCCAAGAGGATGAACCCACATTCATCGAAACTACTGATAGCCCTTCTTTATTTTTCTCTGGAAACGAAGCCGAAAAGATATAAAAGCGACGAGCTGAGAGACCGGAGAAAGCGGTCTGAATGGAGCTGCAAGGAATGTGGTAGGCGGGCTTCAGTGCGAGGCCCGCGACCTCACGAATACACGCAGACACAATTTCCAGGATTGCGCGCTCGTGCGGAAGCAGTTATGGGATGTAGGGGAGGAAGAAACGCCGACTTCTCGGGGCCGGTCATGATCGCCGTCAGAGCACGTCCGGTAGGCAAGTGCCCTCAAACAGAAGCACGCGGGGTGGTTTTCAGGACCGCATCAATGAACACCGCTGCGTTCCGTACAGAAGATGACAAAGAGGAGGGGAGGGTAAAGAAGCGGAGGGATTCCATTGGAGAATTTTCTTTGGGCAATCAGGATGTATTTTTGGTTATCACTGTAATATTAAAGTCACTCTGACAAAGAGTAACCATGGAATTTATGGTGTATTTGCTACTTATTGTATTTTGCCAGGTATTTTATGACCTCTAGTTGTTAATCTTATCTAGCACCTCCAACCACTACTAAAATACTCATCGAACTGGAGCATGTAAAAATAATTAAGCGGAAAGTTGTCAATATATGGCAAAAGTGAAAATACAAGTAAAAACTTCATTTGTAAATGCGGAAAATTTCTTGTTTCCATAAATGTAGTTACAAAAAGAGGCTTCTGTTTGACTTATACATGCTGACGCCGCCGTAGTACACCGTCAATAAAACTACCCCCGTTCAAAACATTATATTCCTAGGTGATTACGTACGGTACATAGAAAATCAGCAACTTTCACACAACTAGAATTATGGCGGCAGAATAGCAGCTGGTATTTCGGATGACATAATAGCCCTCTATATACAGCTGTACTGGCAGTCATGGTATGGGTCTCCTTGTGAAGGACTGCATACGTGAGGCCTCTATATTGCTCAAAAGAACTTATACTCCATCGGCTAGTGCCAGAGACATTGTGCCTATCTCCAGAATTATTGACGAGGACAAGCTTTCGAAGGCATTGCTGTGGAAGGCGGTGGGCGCTACAGAGGACAGACGACTAGAAACAGCCAGAGGAGAGAAGACGAGGGCCGGGCGCCGGGAAGAGAGGCAGACCATGGGAGCGCCGAAGCAGCCGCGGCCCGCTGAAGCAAGATGAGAGGAGTGAAGCCCCGACCTGACGGACGGACAACCAGATCTCCTAAAAGCCAGCGGTGAGCGGACTCCCAGCTTCGCCTTCAGGCAGAGAAATAAATAATGTTTTGCCAGGTTGCCGCCTTGTTGGCACAATTCTCCTCCCTTCAGCAGGACCCGTAGACGGCAACTAATTGAGTTGCTTTGTGACTGACCCCCGACAGGCTGGAACGTCACATCCTTACAAAACAAAATGGACAACTTCCTACAAGACAAGCGAAATTCATCGTCATCATCGTCGTGGTAATTATCCTGACTGGGTGGCCTCTAGAACAAATTCCTCTTCTAATGCTCTCCTACTGTCCGCGTCCCGCTCCCGTTGCAGCCTCACAATGGAAGCAAAATTTCTGACCCCAACTCTGTACCAGCCACCCGACCAATCACGTGGCGTCTTCCTTCGCTCGGAATCCATTGCGTTAACCGAGCAGAATATTGCCCGTTCGCCGCCTGATGTCTCCTGTACAAGTTGATGCTTTCTTTGAGTCGACTTCCTCTCTTCATATCTAGCTTGGTTTTCCTTATCATACCCGTTTCTAAAGCTCCTGTGCTGCATTCACGCTGACGATTCCGTGAATAGTCTTTTAACTCGAAACGTTTTTCCTGTGATTTCTTGTGAAGGCCTGTAAGGCGAATGAATACACGTACGGGTGTGTGCGAAGGAGTTCGTCAAGTTAATTACATGGTAACAATAGCCCAGCGAAAAGTTTATCAAAGTGCTTCTGCAGGGCAAGATCAAGACAACCCACGCAAGGAGAGAACTACACAGGGCGAAGGGCCAGACTGCTTGGAAGCAAGCATCTAGCCAGCATGTCTCTTTCTGACATAGTCATTTCAGGACGCCTCCCCAGATATTAGCCAATCAACTCTCTTCAATGTCAAGCTAGTCACTCCTATAAAAACTAGCCAAAGGAATGTCGGAACGGACTTCTTTCTTGATTCTGTCTCTGCCATATATTTTGTTCCATCCACAAAGATTGCAACACGACCTTTGGAATCCAATCTCCTTATCTAGTGGTCGCGGGTATTCTTGGCTTTTCAAATGCCGCATACAAATCGCACATTTTTCTTTACGCTTGCCCCAAATAACCTCAAAAGGAGTTTGCAAACGAAAATTAGCACCTAATGACCTTTAAACCATACAAAAATCGCATCTCGGACCCGACCGCACTTCCAAATTGCACGATACCCTGCATGAATGCAGTGGCTGCCCACAATGGGGCTACAAAAAAAAAAAGTACTAAGGCATTTTCAGGAGGCAGCTCTAGTCTTAAGCGGTGTTCCATGAAATCACCCACAAACACATACATAAACACTACCAGGGCATAAGCTCAGAGGGCACCAGCGCCACAAAGGCCGATACATCCGCCTGAAATTAAGCCAACGCGGTCCATACTCCCGGCATCCTTCTTGTTGTCTCCCCACCTTCTTATAGCCCTTCGCGGTGTATACAGACGCTGCGGCTCGCATCTGCGCATAACACCGGCACAAACGGATAGATCGCCAGCCAGCAGCACCAGCGAGAGCAGCCGTAGCATCCGACGCTGATAATAGCGCACGAGCGAAAGCGTAACTATCAAGAAAAGCGCGCAGATGCGCCGAGCGGCGCCGCAGCGATTGCAGTATACGCAAGTACAAGCGAGCGCATGTAGTATACGTAATACGTGCGCGCATCGTCTGTGCTGCGGGCGGACGGCGTCCAAGACCGTGGTCACGACGCCGGTCGGTCACCCACATCCTCCGAACACCCGCCCGCCCCGACGCGGCGTGCATCGGCAGCAAGCAGCCCCCGCGCGATCACGACCTGACCTTCCGTGCTCGGGTCGCCTGGCGTCGTCCGGCGAGAGTGAAAGGTCAAGGTTCCCTATTAGAGAGAGCGGCGACGCAGTGCGGAACAACGGCCGTCAGAGCCAGGCTGGAGATGCTCGTCTTCCACCACCCCTCGAGGTACCGCCTATGTTGTCGCTTGTTGTTGTATTCTAGCTGTGGCTGTCCCGGTGTAGCCCCAAACTTTCGCTCCGTGCGGTGGTTATGAAATGTTCCTGATCCAAAAGAGAGGGTCAGTAACACCTGCCCTGTTCTCGTATAGGATGCGGAGGTGTGTAAGCCCAGGCAGGACGTTGTGTTGCCTGACCTCACTAGGCCTAAAATGGCGCAGACTCGGCACGAATTCCTTGCTTAGTCAAGTCCGAGAATTAAATAAAAACAAAACTTCTAGGGACACATTGCGTAAAAATATTATTTTTGTAATCGTATATTCTGTTTCACTGTTGCTATCCAACTATCTCGTAAGACGTCAGCGTGATAGTTTACTAGAAGGGGGATTCGCTGAGTCTGCTAACTAAAACTATGGCTGACCATAGGCAAAGAAAATAAGAACGTTGAATCTGGGAATGAACTGTTGCCAAGTATTATCCCAGCCTTTTTTGTATGACCTTGTCCGGGGGCCAAGAACTAACAGCGATAACTGCAAAGCACCCCCCGCCTCGCTTGCGCACATGCGTGCTCACTCTCAGGCTTTCTTGGATCATGGTATAAGGAATGCAGTATCTTCAAAGTAGCCCGCTATCATATCGAAACATCCTATGTAGCACGAGAGCAGCGCAAACGGCACAGTTAAAACGCGATTGAAATAACATAGAAATAACGATGATACAAGGGCAAGGTCTGTTTCAAAGAACGCGACCTAAAGATGCACGGAAGGCCCATCGCTGTAGCGCTGCTGGCATTTGTTTATAGAAACAGGTGTGATTGGTTCACTGGTTTGCTTTCATTGCTGCGAACCATTGCAAATGCTGGTTTTCTTTTTTTAAATCTTTTTTACACACATTTTTCTGAGGGCCGGTACAAGATAATTTGTGCAATATATTCGACCCCAGAATCGCAGACAATATTTCATACCTAGAAATTCTGGTGAAAAGCATTTTTGAGCGGGAAACCATTCATGAACGCAATTTTAAGCATGAAATGCTTTTAGCCCCCGTTGTCGGCAGTGTGGTGACGTCACGCCGAGACCGAGAGCCATCATCCGGGCACTGAAATCCACTCATCCGGGCACTGAAATCCACTCATCCGGGCACTGAAATCGAGTCATCCGGGCACTGAAATCGAGTCATCCGGGCACTGAATTCCAGTCATCCGGGCTCTGAAACGAGAACATCCGGGCACCGTACGAGACTTAACGAGATTTAACGAGACTCTCTAAGCCCTCCTACGCGACCGGCATGCAAGCAACGGTTGGTCTCCAAACGAGTCACAAAAAATAACTGCTGCCAGTGCCTTCTCAATGTTTATCAAGATATCAGTCGCGCTGTGCGTTTGATAATGCACGGAATTATAATTTCCGATTTCTAATAACGCCTGCAAAAAGCACATAAATGCCACGTACACTTCGTTGTCGTACGTGATCTCTTAGGGGCTTCGCGCATCGAAGCAAAGCTGCGCAGGTGCACAGGGGCCCGGGGGAGAAGCGCTGCGTTCAAAGGGCAAGGCATCGCGCCGAACGGGTGGTGGCGTTCCTCCCTTGCTTTACGGTGCGGTTCGGGTGTCCACCGAGATGGCAGAGAATTACTGCGCCATTTCCTTTCCTCAAAAAACCAAATGGCAAGGCATCGCGCTGAACGGGTGGTGGCGTTCCTCCCTTCCTGTACAGTGCGGTTCGGGTGTCCACCGAGATGACATTAGGCCCATAAACATTTCATGCTTACTCTACTCTCGGTTACGGGAGAGGCAGAGATTTTTTTCATATCGTGGAAGATTTCAATGTAACCATCAATATGTCCGCAGATCACCCGAGGGCGTTCTTACATTTTTGTTTCTATTAACGCTTTTGGTATCGTCAACAGCGTTCCCCCCTGGCTTTTTTATGGCAGTCTTAACTGTTCTATACGATCGACAGAAACTCTTTGAAAGAAAGATTTTTCTGCATATGAGAAGATTAGACCATTGCCTTCAACATTTCCACAAGGTTTCTTACAATTTTGCAATTTTCAAAATTTTTGGCCCAGAATGTTGGACATGAGTGCTGTGGAACATTCCTCGAAGCTATCTTTGCGATCTGTGACGCGGCTTATTAATTATGGTCAGTCTCAAAGCCGAATCGTTTCCCTTGAGGAGGCGCCCAGGAATCGTGGGAATCAGAGCGCACGTTCTACGCTGGCACTAAGATAACCATGCGGATCCAAGTATGATTCATGACGCAGTAAAGGAATTTAAAACACTAATTACCACTAGTAAGAGTTCAAAGAACACGTATCAGTGCAGCCTAGCGCGATTTGATGGTTATCAATACATGCTTAGAGCCACCGCAGTGGCTCAGTGGTTATAGCGCTCGGCTGCTGACCCGAAAGACGCGGGTTCGATCCCAGCCGCGGCGGCTTAAATTCGATGGAGGCGAAATTCCAGTGGTCCGTGTACTATGCGATATCAATGCACGTTACAGAACCCCAGGTGCTCGAAATTTCCAGAACCCTTCACTACGGCGTCCCTCTTGAGTCGCTCTGGGACCTTAAACCCCCAAAGACCAAAACCAATTCATTCTTAACCTACTCGAATTAAACAACGCTGGCACTGTTTATTTTCTCACGAAAGCCGCAATGAAGACGTAAGCTCAGCTGACAGAAAGACACTTCTATTCAGCACTGTCATGTTTGTTGCGGAGTGAGTGGCTATCACGCCAGGAAAAAATTCTTGGTCTGCTTAAGCCGGCACGAACGTGGCTACGTTCAAATCGCACTGGGCTCCACATACTTCAGTGACGTTAGCACTGTGGAAGAGAAATTTCGTAAGTTTTTTTTTATCATTGGACATTACCCACAGCTTTGCATCAACTTAGCAACCCGGCGAACAATATTTCAATCTTTTCTTGTGGATGCGTACTATCATGTCCAGAGCGTTTAAAAAATCAGGGGGCACAACTTTTGCTCCAGATGCCCGAAGTATAACTTACGCTATCATATTATATGTCGAAACTGTATGAAACGTATAGAACATATTCCTTTTACGCGGAATACAACGTTGTTACAAGTACCTTTTATCCTTTCGCTGGATAGCCATGCTTTATGAAATGCTGTCCATGCAGCCAGGCTGAAAGGCTCTCGTCAAGCATTTTACCAGCTTTCTTTTGTGTCTTGAATGGCAGTTTTCTATAAAATTGTCGTCAATAAATGAATAGAGTGTGGCCATGAAGAACGTAGAGATCGCAGAAGAGGCAAGCATACTTGCCCCAACTGACTTTGGAATACAATTAATTCTACCCCCTTGCCATTTGAGTACTTGTGTATAGCAGCCAGTCGTGGCTATTATATAGCTGTGAAATAAACCGCGAAGGCCCACGGTGCATATCATGCTAGTTTCGTGATGTTATCGAACTTCATTGCGGGACCTCGGGCTTCAATGGTGGACCGAGCAAATTGGACCTTAACCTGAGTTAGAGGTCAACCAAGAAGAAGAGAAAAAGAAATTTATTCAATATCCATTACAGGAAGTCGAACCCGCGGCTGCATGAACAGATCTCCTTTAAGGGCCGCTCAGAGAAACCACTAGACTATCGCCGCAGCCAACAAACTGCTCCACACTCTCGCGGTGTGCATTGGAGAGCGTTGTATTCATCAGCTTCCAGCTGCTCCGTCCAGCGGCACTGCCTGCTCACCGTCGTCTTCTACGCAGCACAAATCCGTGCTTTCGCTACGATTCGAATGCAGTAAACATCATCTGTAGTTTTTTAAAGACAAGATGCCGCCGGTTATAAATAGCCACAAGACAAGTAAACGAAATAAATGATGACCGCCACGCCCGTTGCGAAGACGCCAGAGATGTCTGGGCCCCACCCCGACGTCTTAAAGACAACACAAAAATGAAAGAGCAAAAGGTGGCCGACCTTTACCAGCCTCCGCGGGCGGCCGACCTTTGGAACCGCAACACCGCCGCGTGCAGTTCAGAGCGTGACCCCCGGGACCCCGATTACGTGACCCTCGAGAGCCCGATACACATTTCCTATGCGTCGGACACACGTGGTCATAGCGGCGAAGCGGCTGCATGCCGAGGCTTTCCTCGGTCACGTGACACCGGCCCTTCTAAGAGCATTCTTTCCAACGCCCCCGCACGGGATTCCGATCTCAAAAGAGATACAAAGCCGAACGAAAGAGGGAGAAAGAGGGGAAGAGAAAGAAGATCTCTGAAGCTCGGCAAACAAACTATCTCGCTCCGCTCATTTCGTATGCGGCACGCCAACGTACCACGGCAATGAACATTGGATGCAGCGGGCCATGGCCTTCTTTAGTGATACTTAGTATCCAACGCTATTCATGCGTTTCAGGAGTGGTTGAAGTGAGTGACAAGAAAAGATAACTCAGGAAGAAAAGAATCTATTTGGTAACTGTGTTTAAATTTTTCCTGAAAAACGAGACATTTCATTCACACCTAACAATTCTGGACGCGAGAATTTTTGAACGGGAACCAGTTTGTGAGCGCCATGTTTCTTTTTTTATACATTGCAAGGTTTTACTATAAAAATCAATGTATCCGCAGATCTCCCGTCGGCAGGCTTTCTTTCTTGCTATTAGTGTTTTTGCTATGGTCAAAAGCGTTCCCCACTGGTTTTCTATATCAGTCTTCACTGCTCAATACGTGCTACGGAAACAATTTTAAAGTAAGAATTTGCTACACGTCGGAACAATCGGCCATTGACTTCAATATTGCCACAAGAGTACCTCACAGTTTTCTGATATTCAAAATTTTCGTCAAAGGATGTTGGAGATGAATGGGATAAAATCTGAGAGAGCTTGGTAAGTGCTATAGTCGGATACAACTCAAGAAGCGAAAGCGGCTTTTCCCCTTCAAAGGACTGCCTGCCAACCAAAGGCGTCGGCCGATTCTCATGACCCTGCGACCCTGACTATTCAGGGAGGGGCAATCACCGTGCATGGAGGGAAAGGACTATCCCCTTTCACCTGCCACTCCCTGCATTGTCACACTAGCATTCTCTCTAGAATCGGCCGACGCCATTGGCTGGAAGGTGGTCCTTTGACGGGGAAAAGCCGCTATGTTCTTGACTTGTATCCGAATGTAATAAACTACAACTTTAAGCAATAAGCTCCAAACAGGCACTTAGTTAAGGCGCAGTGTGTTTCAGTATGTACGCATTTAACAATTAGTTTCCAAAACTGCGCTATTGGTTTATTGTGCGCAAATATTGTAACGTGGCTGCTGGGCTAACCCCCCGTAATAATGTAAAGAAAATTTTAACATCCTGTATTTTCCGCTGCGCGATGTCATTCACTGGGAATCAGGATGTTTAAAAGATGTTCCAGTCAGACTTCAAATGCAGGAATCATGAGTGTCTGACAAAAGGCTATATACCTCAGCTGAAAAATAAAAAAAACATGGTCAACGAATTTTAATCTGCACATATTAATTTAGTGCGGCGTTCATCTAAAAATTACTAGACGCAGAATATTTAGAACACTATTTCATAAATCGAAAAAATAGCCACCAAATGTTGCCTTCATACAGAATTCAATGAGTAATTTTGCAGGCATAACCGAATCACATGACGTATAATCAAGTATATTATGCACGGGTACTTCGCCTTGCATGTGTTGTTACCTGACGTAGGTTGCTCGAAGCCAGAATTGACGCAATTTCAAAACCGTTTTTGATTGTTCAGCAAGTTCCACTTCCGCGTGTTAATGACGGCGCGAGGCGCTATTGGAAGGATGAGGAATAGCTGAACACGCGTGGAAGTGCTTGGCGTCATCATGAGAATCAAGTATACATGTTCTTTTCCATTAAAAACTCAAACGGCTCCGGTTCCTCTTGCGTTAGGAGCTGGATATTCCTTCATTAGAATGAAGTGTTACGTTGCACCAAAACTGACATAGCAAGTGAAACAGTAATAAATACCTGCTCAGCAAAAAAAGTACGAGAATGTTAGTAATATCAACATCAGAACTAAAAGCTTAGACAACAGTGGGTCATGGGGATCATGCTAATGAGAGCTAATTTCTACTTCAGTCTTTATCCAAAGTAATAGCGCGAAGCTTAATCAAAGAATAAAGCTAAGCTAAAAAACTGATGTATGCCCGGCGCTTGTTTCTCATACCTTATGATTCAAGATAGGTGGAAAATATATTCTTTAAAGGTTGCGCGGTGGCCTTTAAAAATTTACGAAATAGAGCAGACAGCTGGACAGGCTTTATTTAAGAATTTGACAGCTTTGGTCCTGTTTCCTCTGCTGTTACACAGCGCTAGCTACCTGGATTTCTGATTTTGTGGTTTCCATCGAAAACGACGTTATTACTCGTCAGGATCCCTTGTACACATATCTAACGGAATTTCGGCGATGAAAACGTCCCCGATAGGAATGGCCGAAAGTTAACTGAAGCGTCTACAGCATTCTCGCCATGCGTTTAAAAAGGCTTTAAACCCGGTTTCACTGAAAGCGACCGGATAAATATTACTCGTACGCATCTTTGTCTCGCATGCACCGAGACCGCCGTTGGAATATTTACTCCTGAACTGAACGTAGATGAACTACTTCGCAAGCATAATCGAACAGCGTCTACGACTGCCCTTCTGAATAGTCTGCACTTGTTGCTTCAAGTTGCTAAAGGAATAATTTTTGGATAACCGCTACCGATCCTCATTTTTGTTACTATACAACAGAAAGGTAGACAAGTACATGGAGAGTCTGAGATGCCATTGCTATCAAGAACATCGATTATCTTCTCTTGGATTATCTTCAAATCAGCATATGCCTTTTTTCCCGGAATTTCAGGAACATTTTATGCTCTGGCACAATTTTCTGTTTCTTTCGTTTGATCTCTCTACTTGCCTGAACATGCTAGTGTTCCTGATTCACGACTTTATTAGACTAAGGCGTAGACAGGAGCCACAAATTAAGTCAATGTCATAGGAAGGTTGGTTTGGTTTATGGGGTTTAACGTCCCAAAGCGACTGAGGCTATGAGAGACGCCGTAGTGGAGGGCTCCGGAAATTTCGACCACCTGGGGTTCTTTAACGTGCACTGACATCGCACAGTACACGGGCCTCTAGAATTTCTCCTCCAAAGAAATTCCAGCCGCCGCGGCCGGGATCGAACCCGCGCCTTTCGGGTCAGCAGCCGAGCACCATAACCGCTTAGCCACCGCGGCGGCGTCATAGGAAGGTATGTGTCGAAATAAAGCTTGATTACTTTGTAATTTGCGGCCTCAGTACTGTCCCGTGACTCACATTAACAAATGATGGTTTGGTTTAGTTTATGGGGTTTAACGTCCCAAAGCGACTGAGGCTATGAGAGACGCCGTAGTGAAGGGCTCCGGAAATTTTCGACCACCTGGGGTTCTTTAACGTGCACTGACATCGCACAGTACACGGGCCTCTAGAATTTCTCCTCCAAAGAAATTCCAGCCGCCGCGGCCGGGATCGAACCCGCGTCTTTCGGGTCAGCAGCCGAGCACCATAACCGCTGAGCCACCGCGGCGGCCATTAACAAATGATGTCCTTACAATATCCGACATTAATCATTAATTAACAAAACAAAATGCTGCTGTCGTTATCTTAAAACTGCCGCCATAATTCGGGACATAACTGCTGCGCAAAAAAAAAACGATATTTAGGAAATACGGCCAGTGATCGAAGAACGAAAGATGTACTCAAAATTGTTTATTGCTCGAAAGCGCGAATGAATATAAAATTTGTGCTATGCACGCAAAGGAAAACTAATAAATAATAAAATAGCATATTTCAAACAGAACAGTTTGCCATGGACCATGAATAAAACACCTTACGACACAAGAGAGAACCACGTCAGCCACATCGCAAATCCTGATTCAGTCCTTCAGCCCATGTTCGCGGTGAAACGGGGATTCCAAAAGCTCAGTACAAAGGCTTCCACAAATGTACAGTTTTTAGGCTAGAGACAACAACGGAGGCGCAGGAGCCGTTGCCTCACGCTGGTAGCTACCGCTACACGGCCAGCAAGTTTGAACACCTTAGCACGCCCTAGCACGGCTTCTCCACTAACCGCTACAGCACCACCGGTACAGCGTTACCGCTACTTTTGGAAACGCTCCATCTAAACAAATAATCACAAGAACGTGTCCGCCAAAGCGCACCTCGCGAAACAGGCCGCGTCTATGTAGCCGCCGTTGCTTCAGCCGCTACCGCCAAACTAGAGCGGGTGGCGCCATCTCGTGAACAGGCGCTTCACTTCGGAGGAGACCTAATGTGGCGCACAAAACGGTCCCAGTATTATGCAGTCCCTATCTCCCATAGTTTAACGTCAGGAAAATCAGGTATATGTTTGCGTGTGAGTGAAGCAGGGGGGAGGGGGGCGGATCAACTAGCCGTACGAAGTGATTAGCGATACAGCGGGAATTCAGCAATAATTAGTGTTTTACGTCATACGCCTTGCTCTCCCACCGATGCCGGTAACCAGCTCGTATTTCGGAGATTCCCGACTCCAAGCCCCGAAATGAACAGAAACCGGCTCCCGAAATGAGCGTTGCCGATTCACATACGTTTAATCATCTGATTCCACGTTCAAGTAGGTTAGTTAATCGGTGCATTGTCTGCAAGTGTATTCTGTGCCTGCACGCTGCGCTGCTGGCAGGCCTTCGCGCGCAGAACCAAGCTTTACGTGTAAAACGCGGCTTCGTTACCATCCAGGAAAAGCGGTCCAAAAAACCTCAATGACGTCATCAGCAAGGGAAAAAATTCATTCGGAAGGTACGGGTAAGCGAACCAAGGACCATCGGATTGCGAGGCTAGCACGCAACCCAATATGCCACAAAACCGAGCTGCCTCTTATGCCTGTATGCTAACGTGTAGGTATGTTATTAAAAAGGAAGGGCCAGATATAGAATAAAAATTAGTGCTTTCGCCTTGAAAGCACGTACGTAGTCTTAAAGGGCAGCTGCAGCACTTTTTTGAGAATCTCGCGTTATTCAAGGATTCAAATCTATATAGAATGTAGGTAAAGCATGCCAAGTGTTTTTGCACTAGCATTTAAAATAGTGACGTAATCGACGATTGAAATTTGCGCTTCTCCTCAATGCACCGGAGAAGTGCAGGAAAACTCAGCGTGACGTCACGGAAGGTATGATTTCAAATTACCGCTGTCATCAGCCACACCCTGCCCTGACACGTTAGACGCTGCCAAACAACTCTCAGTAGGGTTCGCCTTCGGTGGCGTTGGTTTTTTTCCTTCAAAGCAGGCGTTTTTCTGTTGGAAATTTACCGATACCTTCGATGACGTCATCATGCGCCCCCCACTTGGCATTGCGTGCTGCGGAGAAGCTTGAAGGGCGTCCGGATTTTAATCGGCGATTACTTCACTATTTCGAGTGCTAGCCCAAAAAGACTTCGCATGCTTTACCTCCAAGTTTCGCACATTCGACCCTCTAAAGCTCGTTGATTTCTAAAACCTATGCTGTTTCCCTTTAAGTGCCTTCCCTATTCTTCCATGCGTACTGAAGTTGCACCTGCTTGTCAGGGCCAGGTCTTTGTTCTCAGTTTGATCTCGTGTTGCGTGTCTTACCGCTACGGTATGTATCATGTCAGTCTACGTGAGATTTTATTAGTTTGTTCTCTCTGCGGAAAGTGACAACCTTCAAAAATTTTAGCGAAATACCTCTCCCTCATATGTTCAGGTCCATTGAAAAGGGATCTAACCCACGGCCTACAGAATCATTGGCCATTTTCTTTCTGTTCTTAGACTGCGATCACGTTCTGGTCTATAAAAATTGTAACGTAACAAGCGATAGTATCATGCAACAGCTACGTGTTAAAGGTGAATACGATTAGAAGGCAGCGTTTTGCTCGAGACCGCTTATGCTTCACGCAGTAAATGGGAAACCACAAGAACCACACATGAATCAAATGTTTTTTAATGCGTGATGCAAAAGTTAGCATATGCTTCAGCAATGAAGCGTAGAAAGGGCTACTTAGTAGCGAGTGTCAGGGCGATAAAAGCTATACATACAGCACTGATTTTCCTTTCTCTGCTTAAGAAAATTTTGAAAACGTCGCAGAGTTACACAAACCACGATTTTTCGTTCTATCTTTTCTCTTCTATATAAATTCTATATTTTTTTTCCTAAATGTTTATTTCTCTTTATTGCCAAACGCATGGTGTAAGCAGTAAAGATGAGCAGTATAAGCTACAAGATCTCTTAGAGCAAAAGCGAACCTCTATGCTAAAGTAAGAATTTAACCAAGCGTGCTAGTTAACTGGCACGAGAGGAGGTAATGTTGATATCGCCATTGTTTAGAATACATAACTAACTATGTTGTTGGTTGGCACTGTGGACAGTTTTGCTCTTTCTGTATGCGCAGAAGTTTTCCCAATTTGAGCATTTTTATTATAGGGTACATAGTTTCTTCAAGAAGCTTAACGGTTCGTGTATAGTTGGTTCTCCACCTACGACGTCGTGCAATATTATAAAATTGGCTTTTTGAGCTCGAAGAACGTTTTTTTTTCGGAAAAGGATTTTAGCGGTGTAGCTCACGAGGCTAGCTGACTAGTACGCTGGTTAACTAATACCGAATAGTCAAATTTTTAACTAATATTCTTTAACTCGTTATTGATTGAGATGCCTGTAGACCACCTAAGTAATATTTATATCAGGTTTTAGAACCTCGAAAGCGCACTTACCATCGGCGCTGTGGCCGAACAAATTTCGGCTACTTCGACGAGTTACTATACAACCGGAGGTGTTGCTTTGCCTGCAAGCTTCTCGAAAGCGCCTGTATTCTGGAGCGATGTAGGCACAATTTGTTGGGCCGCAGCGCCGAGGGTGTCTGCGCTTTAAAAATTAAAAAAAAAACTCGTTTGCTTATTACGTACGGTGGACTACATGCCTCTCAATTAATGGAGGCCAGTGGTAATATGTAAAAACATAACCACAATATATTTCTTAAACAGTCTTCAAGTTACCGGTATTAGAATGCGTTACACCACTGCCAATGTAATACCGAAAAAAAGCGCGCTTCTAACTTCAGAAACCTGTTTTTAAAAATGGAGAAAATCTTAGGTGAAACACCCGGTATGTCAAATGTATGTACCGTTCTTAAAGAAGGGAATTGCGCTTAAAAAGACACGGACGAGAAAGGACATGGACGGGCGCAAATTCGCGACTGATTTTATTCAGAAAGAACACAAATATGTATATACCTAGATGCTTATCCAATCATTGCCTGAGCGCACATGCCATGAAAATTTTCTCTTTGTTATACAAATTGATACTAAAATCGCTTACGCATTTATCACCTGACTTATCAATGAAAAAAGCCTCTGCGAGTTCACGTGCTACCTGGTTACGACTGCGCCTTAAAATTTTGGTTCTAGCCAGCAAAGGCTGGCATGCTTTATGAAGCGTAGCCAAAGGGCATGTGCCGTAATGTATGTACCGTCTTTGTCAAAAGTAACCAGGCTGCATGGTTTGCTTCAAGCTTGTATAGTGGAGCCCTTGTGACTTTTCTAAAGAACAAAAGTTATTGGAAGGTAAGAAGACCCCCAGTCCTTACCTTTAACGACCAATTAAACTTCAGGAAAGCTGTAAGGGCTCCACTGTACAAGCTAGAGGCAAACCATGAAGCCTGGCTACATTTGACAAAGAGTGTACTTGCCAGTATTGAAGAAATGCTATGTTCGGAACATTTATTCGAAATTTTATTTCCCTGAGCATTCCGACCTTCTGCTTTTAACAGTTATATACAAGACGTTTCAAATTATCAGGAGAACATGATTTTTATGAAGAAAATTTACCCCATTGCGTTATGTGCAGGTGAATTGTATGGCAAGGCTCGTATTATTTGCGTACCGACGTGGGAGCAAAAGTTGACTTATCAGATAAAATAACTTTGCTTCTTTTTGATATCAGAGCAGCATAGTGTGCTCCAAAATTGAGGCACTCGACATTTAAGGCAAGCTCAGCTTTTTTGAAGGGTCGGAATCATCATTGTGGTTCCAGATATCAGAAGTGAAAAACCGCACTTTTTGAAAACTCTTTAGCTGGACTTTCCCATGTCGCATTGATTCAATTAATCAGATAAATTTTGAATTCTTCAGTTACTTGTGCTCCTCTTGTGTTCTATAACACAAATATTCGCTCTTTTGTCGGCATACGTGCAGCGACGTCGTTTGATGATTGTGCAATATGCGAACACCAACTTAACCCCTTAACTCCCAAGCCCTAGCGTTACACTGCCTAAAACTTGGTTCCAATATCGCCAATACCAGACACACTCGTCCAGGCCGACGCTTTCTTGCTTCTATTTACAAAGTCAAGGTACGCTCCTCCATCGTTTTTTGTTTTTTTTAACACTAAAATGCACGAGAAGCTGCAGAAAACATTGCATTTTGCCAATCGCACGCATCTAGTTTTTAAACTGAAATTTCAAAATGGCAGTACAATGGAATATTCCCATTGGAGGCGATGTTCTATGGAAAGAGTTCATGCACAACTTCGAACAGTGGCGATCAAGAAAGCGCCGAATATGTCTCCGAGAGTAAGAGCGGTGTAGCTGAAGGACCCGTCGACCACTGATATATAGTGACGAAGGCGACGTACTATGTAGCGTTCGTGCGTGACAAGTTCTCTTGCGCTTCTAGAAAGCAGTGCCTCGGCACCTGAATTTTCTTATAATGCGTCTATTTTAAATACTGCAGATTTCAGAGCTGGTGATCTCATAACTGCAGGAATTAGTAGAAAATCTTTATGAAAACAACTTTTTCCTTTTATTTTTTGAATTTATTGCAGTCATGAACCAGCCCAAAATAAGTTTATGAATCAGAAGTTCACTGGGAAAAATATCAGCAAATAAAGAGTCTGTGAAATTTAGTACGATTCTTTTCGGAAATAACAGAGAATAAAGGGTTAATGAGTGTTGGAATGACATCTTTCTAGCGCTCGATATATCGAAGCACGCTGCCGACCCAGAACTCACTTTCGGTGTTGACGGCTTTGAATTTCGCATTATAACCTTTTGCTGCAATGCCAATCATTGAAATTTTGGTTACCTAATTTGTCTTCCATTTGCACATTATGAAATAAATAATCTCCACCTAGCCGTACTATCCACCTTCCGAGACTTCACAGCCACATCTTTTACAGCGTTTTCTTTTAAAAGAAAGATACGTAATGAATAATCTCAATCTCCCGGTACATGCGACACATGCATCCTGTGCCTAAACACTAGTGCGTTATACGCTCTGGGTACCGATACTGTTGTCTTCCTTTTCTTATTCTTTGAGCTGTCGCCTTCCTTCAGCGCAGGATTCTCTTGCCACGCTGATAGTTTTGTGTTCTTTCTCTTTCTTTTACTGCAGTTTTTGTTTCTTTTTTGTTTTGATTGATTTCTGGGATTTCGGGTCTCTTACTACTTTCTCGTTTTCATTCTTTTCTAAAGCTCCAAAGCACACCTTGTCGGGCAAAAAAGCAGAGGCAACATGTTGAACATCCTTTTTTTTTTTGCTTTGGGATCTTTCATCAATCAATGAATAAATAAATCAATCAAGTGGTTTATTTTCATCAGAAAATGATGAGGGTTGGCCCGCGACTAAAAGTGGAAACATATTCCACTTGAATTCCAATTTCCATCACGCTTGTGAAAAAAGCATTGCGCCATTTCTATTGGTAGCTGCAGCTCTGTCTCTTCCGCTATCAATCTGCCTGTTCCTCGACCACAGTAGTTTGAAACCTGCAAACAGCCCATAGCTTCTGGTATAGATTCCGATTATGCAAAGCCAAACATGCGTACACTCTTTCCCACGGACACAGGGCACAATAGGCCCAGCCTCTCCTCCCCGACCCGGAACTAGACCAAACCGTACCGCGAGTAGCCATCGGGCCTCCAGTGCGTGCTCCCCTAATCGGCCCGAGTCAAACCGGTTGACCCCTGAGTGCGGCCGGCCGCGGGTCACGCGAAGGGTCAATGCAATTCATCGCCCAGCCGCTCCGCATCGCTCCGGTCCCTCGCTTCGCAACCATGGCAACGGCCGAGTGCAGCGATACACTTGCGCGTGTAACCCCGCCAAATCGCAACCCAAATTGCGTGGCCCCGACTACCCCGGGACAAACCCCTGCTATAATACCCACCCCTGAGCGTCGGTCTCATCAATTCTGCACTCTGGAATTGCGAAAGAAGCAGCGAGCGGGAAGGACAGTGCTCACAGCTCTGGCCGCTGATGAGCCATCAAGTGGTTCCACGTTTTGAACGCACTTTTATATATATACAATAGCGATTCCTTGTGCAGTCTTTGCATTGACTCGGGGCGTTGGGTGTTTCAGGCAGATCCGTTGTGTCTCGAGTCCCTCACCGACAGGTGCAACACACGATGTTTGAAGCAAGACAGAAACCATGCAAAAAGCCGCGACAGCTGATATCGTGTCCTCTGAGTCTAGTGACCCTTTTCAAGAATGTCATCGATTTCAATAATGGATGCTAGGATATAAGGTAAAGGAGTGCTTTCGTCGGTAGGGAATTGACTTAGATCTGGACAAGGTAGCCGAACGCTGGAGGATACCGTCGCCCTAAATGCCATGGTCGTCAGCTCACAACATAATCATATTTCACAGTGAGGGATATCGCGATAAGCAGCTAGCGTTTCTAATCCTCTAATGCATCTTTCAGGTACAGAGTCAACAGGCACATTGTAGCAATGGTGGGACGCAGCCCAGGTTCAATAATTCGAAACGGTTATAGCTTTTTTTCGATTAAAACTGTTAATGTTGCTACAGTAGACAGATTTATCTTTTTATTTTTTTCTTAGCATTTCTCATGAACAAATTACGCGGCCGACCTTAGTACGAGCTCACTGCATGTACTTCCGTGAATGCGGTACATTCCGGGTGCTTGACCCCATTTTTCTGTCAGTAAAATAGCCGTACACTCACCAGTTGTTACTGGTAGTCTACAAATACCATTTCTAACAAGAATCTACCGCTGTCGCCAGTCAGAGGCGCTTGCCTACCATTGTTATTTATCTCAACCTTTTACTTCACACCAGCTACACCTACATCGGTGTAAGGGATGCAGCGAAGGAACAACAAACCTGAAAAATGAAGAGTGACCGACCAAATTAACTCCAAAGACCAACCTACAGAAGAAGCAAACAATCCACACCATAAATGTCCTCAATACAGGAATCACTGCTGGACGAAAACGATACAAAGTAAGAGAGGCACTTGAAACAACGACACGAGTGGTCGCCCTACCCCAGTCGGGTAACAACCACCCCCTCTCAACCTCACACGCACTCACCCTCGCTGGACACGGATTCCCACACGTCTCGAGCAACTAGAAGTGCCACTTTCGCAATCCGCTCAGTGGCAAGCAAACCTAGGACATATGTCATTGCTCTAAACGCTGCGCCAGAAGGTCAAACCACTTCACCTAAATTGCTGGCGTAAACGGTTCTCTTCCCAGCAGCTACTCTTTGCCGGACTTGAAAAGCAGGCAGGCAAAGGGAAAGAGAGAACAGCTCCAAATCAGACTTCCCCGTTTGTTCTCGCAGAACCAAATCGCGAGCCAATTACCGTGCCACATTACCAATTCCGTTACTTCTTTTGTGATTTGCTTTCTCAAACGGACGGACGGAATACCATTTCCCACTTCTTTTCACGGTTATGCACTTGCGTAGTTGCTTTAACACGAGCTCGATAGCCTAGACCGAATTGCTTGAGGATCTGCAGTAAAGTAGGTCAAAGAACTCACCTACCATCGAAACTACTTGAACACGTCGAAGAGGTGACAGTACCGTGCAACTTTTAAGTACAGCTCACCGCATGACTTTTGTCACGGCACTGTAGTTCCTGTAGAGTGACGGAGATAGCACAAAACTTCTATCGCCTGCAGTGCGGATAGTAAGCGAAGAGAAATAATCTTTCAAAGCCAAGAAAAACGGTAAAATAAGCCGAAAAAACGAAACTGTTTCGCTCGTGAGTCGGCAAGGAGTGGAATCGTCAATGTAGCGGAGTCATTCGTAAGCCTAACGCATTACTCGCCTCTTTTTTACACGCGCAGACGATAAAAGTAAATAGGGAGCGCTCAACAGTCAATCCAATCCAAGCCATGCCAAGTCAAGTCAAAAGGCTATAAATTAAGAACGGTCGAATATTCCCGCGTAAACGATAACGGCGGGCCGCACTAGGAAAAGCCGCAGTCCCGGTGGCAACCGAAGAAGGCTCGTGAGCAACGAATTCTCCCCGACCGTGTTCGTGAGAAAGCTACTATATTCAAAGTTACTGAGCGAAATAAGCCAAAAAAAAATAAAAAAAACTCTTGTATACCAACTACGTGCAAGGAAGTGCACTCTTCGCAGTCCAGGGCATTAGCGTGGAAGCAGGATGCGCTTTTGGTGCTACGGCGGCATTTTGAACATTTGGAGTGAGCTATAGAGGTAGCGTGGTTCGACTAATGGGGCTCGGCCGGTTGAGGCGCGACGCAAAAGCCTCATTTCGGGATACAAATCGTGTCTGAGGTGTGCGCCTCGAAAAGAATATATAATGACGATCGCTTTCTGCAGTTGTGAAGTTTTAATTTTATAGACAAAAAATTTTCCTCGTAAAATGATGTTTCCTAGAAAATACATGTTTCCTCGTAAAATTCATGTTTCCTATAATAATCACAGCTCTTGGTGTGATTAGTATAGCTGTGCAAATATGAAGTTTTCTACTGCAATTTAACCGAGAGAGTTCGATTATGAAATCGAATAGCGAATAAAAAGAATCCTAGCTGCACACCCAAACTTGAACATGCAAGTAGCCTCTTCCTGCGAGCCGCAATGTTGAAACATGAGCAGAGGAATAAATATTTTCAATCAGTAACCGTGTTAAAACTTAGATATTCTCCTATAAAGCATTCTGTGGCCACAATTTGTCTGAACAAAAGGCCAGTGCGACTGCTGGCATTGTGAGTATGGAGTTTGGAATTACTGCACTGAGAACAAAAGGAAAATTGTGCTAAATGTGTTTCGTACAGTCCTCTGATACGTAATTAATTTAGCTGAGAACGGAATAAAGGTCAGTACGATATTACGTTGATTGTTTTTGGCAATATGTTCTGATGGAGGTGAATAAGACCGAGAGTTATCGATGGAAATGATATTTTATCACGGATATGATCATGCCAGTGCATATGTACAGAAAAATCTGCACCAAACGACACGATGTGAAAGGGTTTATTATATTGCTTATTTCGAACTTATAGTAAGAGGTACGGAATATATGCATATCCTGTAGTGTATCATAAATATAATCAGAGTGCATAACTAGGCTAGACTTCTACAAAGAATGGGACAATTGGGATTTTATACTACCAAAATTTTATAGAACAGCAGTACAGGCTCGTTGAATAAAATAAATAACTAGAAATATGGTTGGCTCGTTTGTGGGGCCGAACGTCCCAAAGCAACTCATGCTATGGGGGACGCCGTAGCGAAAAGCTCAGGAAATTTTCACAACCTAGGGTTTTTTAATGTTCACTGAAATCGCACAGTACACAGGCATCTAGGTGGCTGTAGCATTAGGTTGACGGTTCAGTATTTATTATTTGGCATTCAAACATGGAAAAAAATAGAGAAGTTGCCAAGGAAAAGCTCCAGAGTAGCATAAGAAAATAAAAAAACTACAGGACATTTTGCAACTTTACGGCAGCAAATATTTTATGCCGCACTCTTCTTGAAGACCAGATCAAAGCCGCCCTTACGTACAGCCATCCTCTTGCCGCAGTGAGAAAAGCCAAGAAGAAAACAAAAGAACTATAAAGCAAAAGCCCGCCTCAGACAAACGCAAGGGTAGCAATTACAGCAGACGGTAGTAGCATCTTTGAAGCTGTATGGCATAAGCAAAAAGAAATCAAGCGTGAAGAAGTACTCAACCGCAGCGGCGTGATCGTTTTGAGCGGGAGTGACGGCCTTTTACTTAGAGGGGGGGTGTTTATCCTTTCAGAAAAACGCCGAACGGAATGCGAGCGGAGCGGATCTTTACTGTGCGTCGTCTTTTTCCGCCAGGCAGCAGGCGGAAGTCGACCGTCACTCATCAGGTAATTCCCTAGACGATGCAGTTATTTTCTCTATTATTTTTTTAAGAGGAGATGTTTGTTCTCGTTTTGCATGTTTCTCAGAGAGCAGACACCCATTTTTCCTGCATTCGTTTAGGAGCAATTAAATACTTTTCCAGTATATTTCACACGGTTTCATTTTTCCTGAAAGCAGATACGTCTTCCAAATTTTGTTTTTCTCTATGGTTTAAGTTTATGGTTATCATGACTTAAAAACAGAAAAGTGTTCTCTGGAGCTTGAGCTAAAATTTAGAACACGTTACCAAGTAAACATATTTTTTCGCCGAAACCGATGCCACAAGAGCGACTTAAGTAAAAAGAGCAGGAGGGGCAAAATATAAGGCAGCAGCAAAAAAAAAAAACAAAAAAAAGATTGCTGGCGGCGATAACCGCTAATATCGAAAATTCGGAACCGTCATGGAACTACCACTTTAACTTAAGGTGTTCTCATGCTTCTTACATCATTTTTCTTGTGTTTTTTTTTCGGGAGCTACTTGAAAAACACCCAATAATTACGAGAAAGCCAGAAGGGGATGTTGCGCCGTTGCAAAAGCAGCAAGGGTAGAAAGCAGACAGGGAGTTAGGTGGTGGTGTCCCAACCTCCCGCCCATCTGCCCCCGCGCGCTCCCGAGAGTCCGCGGTCGCAATTAGTGGTTGCGCTCACGGATCTAACCGCTTCTCGGCGAAGCCTGGAAGCTCCACTGAAACCACTGACGGCCGTGATCCGTACTTGTGTGTCTACTTTTCTCTCGTTCGCATCCCGGTGCCTTGCATCCCCACCCTGGTGCTTTTTTTCTTTCAGGGGGTGGTTTCGCACTAAGCTTCCGTAATCGCGTCCGCCTTGTTTTTAAACGCAGCGGCGACTCTTCAACGCGGGGACCCATTTAGAGCTCGTTACTTGTATTTGCGGGCCAATAATGAGCTGCGCCTTATTGGCTCCGAACAGTAAGGGCCCACCACCGGCTTCGCTGTTGGAGCCAAATTAGAGCTCCAGAGTTTCCAAGACCCGGATGCTTTCTAGCTGCCCTTTTTTTATGTATTTTTTTTTCTTGGAGATAGAAAACGCTTATAGACAGGGTTTCGGAAGGGGCCCCATCGAACAAAATATCGCGCGAAAAAGGTAGAAAGAAAGAAGCCAACCTCATAATAACAACCTCTTCTTCACTCTCCTCTCCCTTCCTCCCCCCCCCCTCCCCCCGCACCTCTTTCCGCCAACACATTCGCTTAAGTGTAGTGCTATGGGAGGCGTTCGGCAATAGCTCCAAGGGTGGTTTCTGTGGTCAGGTGTCATTAATTGTTAGTTGACGTAGGCGACCAAATTTGACCTTTGCTTTTTTTTCCCTCTCGCGCGAGGAAACGCAAGCTTCTTTAGTAAACGAGAGTTTAAAGCAAAGAAATTTAGAAAAAAAAAGAAAATTCCCGGACCGAGCTCATTCAAACCAAGGTGTGGTTTCGGGAATATCCCGGTGAATTGGAATAGTAAAAAGCACCTCATAATTTTAGTTCCACCTCCACTTCACACGGCACTTTGTCGCAAGGCATAACTGAGGCTCTCCACACAAGGCCTTCCGCGACGGCTTGTGGCATTAATCTGGAAGCGTGACATGAAAGCAAAAAATAAGCGCTGGAGGTGATACCACTTGACCCTGCATTGTTCCTTTAATGGCCGGAAACTATTGTAGCGATTACAGTGCATACCTGGCATTACCCTAAGTTCTCCTGGTAAGAGTTTCTTACTGGTGGGTATTTACACTTTGCATTTTTGTTGTTTTTGTTTGAGAAAGCTCCAGCGGCAAAGTTGATTGTTCCTGGCCAGCTGTCACTCGCTATACCGCTAAATATCTAGCAACACATATTTGTTTTTTTCCCCGTTAAAAACACCTCACTCCCACTCAATATAACTTAAAAAGAAAAAACCGAAAGTGTCTTAAAATGCAGTTCAAAAAGACTTAAAGACTTTAAATACTCTTCAAATGCACTTTTCAAATGTTCGACTATGTTCACTAGGCTTCCAGCTTCCTGAGACCTCATTATTTTCTTTAAAGAACCATTTCGAAAGCTTTAAGTGTAAATTGCGCAGTGAATGAGACCTATTTGTTTCTTTTATTTCAGCATGTAAATCCTCAACGTCCATCTATGAAGAACTTGTGTGTTTACAATTTTGTCAGCCGATGCAGCAGTACAGGTGTTTAAAACATATTTATTCCATCGAACTATGCGCGCAGCCTAAAGCAATTTCAGGGTTACTGCTGACGTTCCGGCAAAAATATTTTCTGGTGTGTTGATCACTCATGCTCTCATTAAAATTGCAGTGCAAGGTAGCGGCGAAATGCGCCTTGCGAACGGTATGTATTGCTATTACCTTCTTTTCCTTGGAAGTGACATCTATTAGAACGCTTTAATCCAGTTAGACTGAGTTAAAGTGATTACCTCCAATCGTGTCCAACTGTACGTTCATACTCCAAGCCGCAAACCAAATAGTAAAATTCTCTTTTATGAAATCAGCGATATCTTTGGGAATTCCTCCTTACGCCTAGTTCTATTACTTACCTGGCGCTTTAGTTCGGCTGCATACTGCCTCCAACAAGCTACCTTTGTTCACCTGATTCGGTCGGGCTAAAGTGGAGGTGGGCATGTATCAAGTCCTTGTCCGTTGCGAAATAACAAGGGCCACTCTCGACCATATCTCTTTACGGTGCGTCCATCATTTCTTCTGATCCTTACGGGGCTTTCAATAAAACAAAACCCTTTTGATGTGATATAGGTTGGGTAAGCTCCTGTTGGCGCAATTTTATTTCAGAGTGACTTCTATACCTTCTCTAATCTGCGTACATCAGCCGGCCTTCTTAATTCTGGCAGTAATGAGACTTTTTGGATGCGCTCGTAGGCACTTGTCAATGATGATATAAGGTTACGAAAAATAACTGCAAACTAATTAGCAGAGCCTATAAAACATAGAAAACATGCAAATTTAACCATGACGAGGGTAATGATTCCGACCTCAAACATACGGTGAGAAATACCAGAAACCTAGGATGCGAAATAAATAAAAATCAAGTCAGCAGCGGAGCTGAAGTATTTTATACAACCAGGCATACGTACTTAATTGTGGCGTACATTGTCCCAGCACACTGTTCATATATCTTTCAATTTGGTCCTACTATCTCCAATCGCGGATCCCGTCCTGATCCCCGAGCTATTCTCCCTGTTACTGGAGGCCGGCGGACTCAATAAGCCTCGAGACAGCCACGCCGCAGCCAGAGCGGGTTCTCAGCTGCCGTTCCGTTTAATTGGCGGTTCACGTCCGTGCGGCAAGGGGCGGCCAGCCCGCGAGCGATCAGTTTCGCGCCACATCCGCTAGGGGCGTGGCCGTCACTCGCACGCTCTGCGCGCGCCCCCGGCTTTGCCTCGCCGTCGACGGTGGTTCCTGCTTCGCAAGCACTCACCGCAGAAGCCGCCAGGGGGCGGGACCTCCCGATCCGCCTGCAGGGGCAGTGCTTTACTTCCTCCTCTTCTTGCTACTCCATGCCTCATTTAGCTACAGCACTGCAGATGTACTAATCCGCAACACTTTTTCCTCTATTTATCTTTCCACAGAGAAACCATGAACTAAAATGCGGCGAAATTTTCTAGAATATTGCGCAGAGCCTTCAGAGAGATGTTTGCCCTGAGTGCTTGAAAAGGTATAACCACAGCGCAGTCAGTATCTGTCCACGACGAAGAGGAGAATAGTGATCAAGGACTAGCTTGCCACACCTATGCGAATTTGCCCAATCAGTGCTCTTTTCTTAATTGGTGTCCCATAGAGTAGACCAACATTGTGTCACCGTCCTTTCCATTGTGTGGTATTACTAGATATTCATAGGTCTCCCTGTTGCTTCTTCTCCCTAAAGGTGGCTACGAAAACACTGAAAACACAGTTTTCTTTCATAATTTTGATTTTAAGCTCGAGAAAGAAGCGAAGGCGTTCCGTGTGTAAATAACAGGTAGGCTGAAATTCAGCTTCCATAAAACTTACTCACTAAACTAAAACTAAACTAAAACTCAGTGCGCAGCGTAAACCGCTCTGATTTACTAGTCTACCCAATGGGCACTGAAGCACCACTGCGCTTCCGCAGCACTTCAAAATCCTGCCCAGGACGTCCAAGAGAGTTTAAGTGCCCGCTCTGTATTCCGCTCCGAGTTGCAGTTTCCCATCGTGCTGTTAATTTTCAAGTTTAACATTGCGTCTGCTTTGGCACTTCCGCTCTTTGCTGAAAAACTGCAAAGAATTCCGATCTTGTTCTGGTTTAACACAGAAAAGAGGAGACGTTTCTTTCTTTTTTCCAGGCAGCTGGTATTTGCCTCTCATTTTTTTTTCATTTTTCCATGAAAGTAGTCATTCAAAGTTATTTTTTTTATTTTAGTGTAGCTATTTTTCCGTCTTTTTCATTCAAGATGGCTTTTTTTTTTTGCCTTGCCTTTAAAAAGAAACTTTGTTTTTCTCCTTGCATACATGTGTACACACTGAGCAAAATGGTGGCTGATAAACTCTATCCGGCGTCCAAACAATTAGGGGCAAAAATACAACACCGGAAGAGAAGAGAATGAAAAAGAAAAATATTCATGGTTGAAGAGAGGCGAAATGATCACGAACCGAGATCATGAACAACTTAATTCTCGGCGTATTCTTTATAGAGCCCATAACACAAGAAGTCTACTTACAATGGATCTCAGACGTAATATGATATCGGCGCTCCTGATAAAACAAAAGCAAGCCGTACTACTATTTTTAACGCACAGCTTTAGGCCCTGCCTTATTTGTGCACAACAAGGTTATGTATAAAATGCGAATATAATTATTAGAAAATGCGAATATATTGCTTAAGGAGATACTGGCGCTCTGATTTAATTTTCGCGGCAACAGAGTATGGTTTCCTGACCTTGCAAGTAAGAAAGAAAATGATGAACGCCAAAGCTGGATGTACTCGTTGCTTGCAAAAAGCGGATAGAGGACCTTCAGCCATGACGAAAGTACATCTGAGGCCAGATATGGAGTTAAAACGTCAGTAAAAATAAAAAAACAGAAGGCTTGCAAGCAAAAGAACAACATTGCAAACTTCTCCTCTGATCAGTGCGATAACCGCCGTCCTTCCGATTCTCTATCCAAAGGATTCTTGGACAAAAATTTTTGTATATTCGAAAATTGTAAAGTACTCCTAATGAAGTGTTGATGGGCTGCATTCTTCCGATGTGTAGAAAAATCTTTCTTTTACGGTCTTGCCATCGCTCGCATCGAGCAGTTAAGACTGTCCCAGAAAATCAATAGTTAATGCTTTTGACGGCCCCAAAACGTTAACAGCAAAAAAAAAAATTAAAGCCTGTCGACGGGAGATCTACGGTTATATTTGTTGTTATAGTGAAATCATACAATATATTGACACGAGGATTAGAAGTAGAAGTAGAAAGCGATGGCAGCGGGTAGAAGTAGACGACGCTGAAGTTTCTTTTCAGTGTAACAACTGTTACACATCTGGTGGAGGTGCGGGGTACGCTTCCCGACCTGCGTACGCCTACGACATAAAGACGGAACTCACACCGGTCCATCAGCGCCCAAGCCGCCGCCTCCGCGGTGAGTCACCTGAGTTCGGGCCTCTTGCCAACCCGACGAGGCAGACGCAGCCTCGACCGACGGTCCCGCCGGAAATGGCCACAGATAGTAGGTCCCCGGCGCCCATCCTCTACCACACGCCGCGAACACCGCCATCTTTTCACGGCGACGTGTACGAAGACTGGTTAGACACCTTCGAGCGGGTCGCCCGCTACAACGGCTGGAGCGACGACCGCAAGCTCCATAACGTTTATTTTGCGCTCGAGGACTCCGCTAGGACATGGTACGAGAACCACGAGAGCAACCTGTCCACCTGGGAGACATTTCGTCAAAATCTCCTAGCTACATTCCCCAACGCAGACCGCCGGGAGAAAGCTGAAGCTGCGCTTCGCTCCCGTAACCAGCGGACTAACGAAAGCGTCCGCATGTATGTAGAGAACATGACGCGCCTCTTCAAGCGTGCTGACCCATCCATGGCGGAGGAGACGAAGCTTCGCCACCTCATGCGCGGGGTCAAGCAGGAGCTTTTCGCCGGTCTTGTGCGCAGTCCACCGCGTACTGTTGCCGAATTCCTCACGGAAGCGACTACCATGGAGACGACGCTCCTGCAACGAGCCCGGCAATACAATCGGGATGTAAGCACGCTTGGGCCCGCTGTTTCTTCGATGCCGCTAGGGAGTGATGCGGCCGTTTTACGTGACCTAATCAGGTCGATCGTCAGGGAGGAATTACAAGCCCTCCGGCTGCCTCCCAGCGCGCCGTCTGTTACATCGCTTTCTACTTCTACTTCTAATCCTCGTGTCATTTGGCCAGATGGAGCCTCCGTTTGCAGGAGTACGACGTTACGGTCGTCTATAAATCGGGTCGGCAGCACCAAGACGCGGACTGTTTATCACGAGCTCCCGTGGAACCGGCTACGCAAGACATCACCGAAGATTGCCCTATTCTTTGTGCCATTAACATCTCCCGTATGGCGCAGCTTCAACGCGCAGATTCTGAGTTGGCGCCACTCGTTGAGTATCTGGAGGGTTTTAATGCTCATGTACCTCGTGTGTTTCGCCGTGGACTACAGTCCTTCATTCTGCGGCGTGGAGTCGTCTACAAGCGCAACTTTGACAGCAATAAGGAGACGTTTCTGCTTGTTGTGCCATCCCAGTTACGCTCCGAAATCTTAAGCGCTTGCCATGATGAACCATCCGCCGGCCACTTGGGGGTCAGTCGCACACTGGCAAAGATTCGGCTTAAGTATTACTGGCCCAATTTACTGCCATCCGTGCGTAAATACGTAACAACATGCCGGGATTGCCAACGGCGCAAATCTCCTCCTCTGAAGCCAGCCGGCTTTCTGCAGCCCATAGCACCACCAAAGACCCCTTTTCAGCAAATTGGCATAGACCTCGTCGGCCCTTTTCCGAAGTCGTCCAGAGGAAAACGGTGGATTGCAGTCGCGACAGATTATTTGACCCGCTACGCTGAGACCACGTCACTTGCAAACGGCACTGCTGCTGAAGTCGCCGACTTCTTCGTCCACAACATCGTCCTGCGTCATGGCGCTCCTGCAGCTGTCATTACTGACCGTGGAGCTGCATTTACGGCCCGCTTCACTCAGGCTGTGCTCAAGCTCACGCATACCAGCCATAGACGTACAACGGCCTATCACCCGCAGACAAATGGCTTGGTGGAACGCCTCAACAGGACCTTGACCGACATGCTTTCCATGTATATTGATATCGAGCACAAGACATGGGACGAAATTCTTCCATACGCAACATTCGCGTATAATACCGCGCAGCAAGAGACGACGCAGTTCACTCCGTTCGAATTAGTCTTCGGTCGACAGGTTACCACCCCCCTGGATGCTATGCTACCCGTGGACCCCCCTGACAGTGAGAGTGAACTTGATGTCGACGTCGCCACTTATGTTCAGCGCGCGGAAGAAGCGCGGCAACTGGCCAGACACCGCATTCACCGTCAGCAGCAGATCGATGCTGACCGCTACAACCTTGGACGCCGCCACGTTACCTACAACCCAGGCGACTATGTGTGGGTTTGGACGCCCGTTCGTCGCCGCGGGCTGTCCGAAAAGTTACTGCGCCGCTACTTCGGCCCTTACCTTGTTGTCCGCCGCCTCAGCGACGTAACGTACGAAGTTTCACCAGCCTCGCCAGCTCGTTCATCGCACAACGGCAAGCGCAGCGATGTTGTGCATGTGGTGCGAATGAAGCCGTACTACGAGCGACCCCCTGAGTGACTTTCCGGCCGCATGTAGTTATATTCCGTGATGTCAACCTGGTGGTGTAACTCTTGAACACGTTTTCTCTTCGCTATTCGGTCTGCCGGTAACACCGCATCGGGGCGATGCTCCAGAAGAGGGGGCAATGACACGAGGATTAGAAGTAGAATTAGAAAGCGATGGCAGCGGGTAGAAGTAGACGACGCTGAAGTGTTGGTCGGTTTTCTCTGGTGCCCTCGTTCAGCCGCTGCAGTTTCTTTTCAGTGTAACAACTGTTACAATATAAAAGTAATGCGCTCATAAACTGTTTCCCGTTCAAAAATGCTTTAGTCCAGGATCGTTGTGTAATAAGGGAGAATATTACTAAAAGGCAACAACCCAAGCGTAACCACTGTCGTAATTATCTTTTCGTGTCCATCTCCTCCATGCTATCAAGGCCACCGAAGTCTATTTGCACTTCGATATGTATTTATAGCCACCTTTTTATGCCTATTACGTCGGCGTCCAGTCCTTCTTCAGTGAAAAGGTATAAAAAAAATTGCCGACCATTACGTTACATCCTAATGAGAAATTAGAGCGCAGTTTCAGCTTTTCGATAGATTGAGGCAAAGAATTCGAGCAAGACGTGCATGTACAATTACAGACAACTTGTTATTTTTGCACACATATTCCTTCTTCAAAAAATGGCTGAGGCTTAACTTGGTTAAGCCTGGAGAATGCGAAGCATCATCGTGTCGCGTAATTTGGAGGCGCACAACCACAGCGACGGCGCGAGGTGGGCCCCCGTTTCTCCACTACCGTGACGTCAATAAGTCACGTGGTGTGGCATCATCGTGTCACGTGATTTGGAGGCGCACAACCACAGCGACGGCACAAGTTGGAGCCCCGTTTCTCCACTGTCATGACGTCATCGTGTCACGTGGTGTCACGTCATGTATCCCGTGATTTGGAGGCGCACAACCACAGCGACGGCGCGAGGTGGGCCCCCGTTTCTCTACTGTCGTGACGTCATCGTGTCACGTGGTGTGACGTCATATATCACGTGATTTGGAGGCGCACAACCACAGCAACGGCGCGAGGTGGGCCCCCGTTTCTCTACTGTCGTGACGTCATCGTGTCACGTGGTGTGACGTCATGTATCACGTGATTTGGAGGCGCATAACCACGGTGAAGGGCTGAAGTGGCAGCTAAAGTAGTATTCTTCGCATAAAAACACTCCACTAATAGTTCTTGATTGTCATGAAGGAAGCTCTGTGGATGGAGAAATAGATGGATATACATGTATGCTCGACTTGCTGCACCAGTGCCTGGTTCTCAAAGACGAGGTCTAAGCAACAATTTCGTGAGATTGTCAGAGCCGTGGGAGCCGTTAAGAGCGAGAGGAACAGGATGTTCTCCCGCATAAGTACTAAGGGATTCCTATTTGTTGTCTTTATATCTACATTAAAGTCCGGCCCACCCTGTCACCCTGGAAGGTGGCAGTTCATGGTTTATCGCGAGTGTTCGCTCACAGTTGTCTGCCCTAACGCATGCAGCACACATCTCTCTCTCTCATCACCCCACGTACCCATAAGCGCTATTCTGGCGTCCGCTGACCCAGGGAACCAGTTATGCGCACTTCCTTTCCTTAAAATGATCGCAGTGTAAAACTTGTCAACGCCACCACCACTGAAAACAATGAACGCCGACAGCCTACGGATTCAGCGCCGCGTTTCTAGAACAACGTAGTCAATGCCTGCAGCCCACATTTCTCTCCGATCACACCAATTACCTATAAGCGCGATTCAGGCGTCCACTGACCCGGGGCGCCAGTTATCCGCACTTCCTTTCCTTAAAATGGCACAACGTTGTCAATGCCAACGAATGCAGGGCACATCTGTCACTACACCCACGTAGCTTAAAGCACGATTCAAGTGTCTACTGTTCCAAGAGGGCAGTGATGCGCCTTTCCTTTGCTTTCCCAGCTCCCGCTCCATTAGTTTCGCAGCTTAAAGCGCGACTAAGGTGTCCGCTGCTGGTTACAACGGAGAACGGTGACAGCGACGCCGCGAAATGCAGAAACGGGCGCCAAGAGAGAGAGAGAGAGAGAAAACTTTATTTACAAAGGAATTCGGGGCACGCCCCAGGGTCCCCGCACGACCCCACTGCACTCAAGTGTTTATGTTCCTGGGGTCCATAACACTGGCAGCACGGCCGGTGGCGATGGTCTGCACGGCCGGGTCCTCCGAGTGCAGCAGGGTCTCCCAGTCCTCCCAGGTCTTGAGGTTCTCTAGGTCCCGCGGGGGAGGGTCCGCCGGGCAGAGGGAAAGGATGTGGAGGGAAGAAGCGAAGGGTTCTGGGCATAGGGCGCAAGCAGGAGTGGGGAAGGAGGGATGATAGTGGGTTAGGGTAAGGGGCGAGGGGAGAGTATGTGTTTGTAATCTGCGCCAGAGTGTTGCGTGTCTGTTATCTAGGGAGGGGTGGGGCGGGGGGTAGAGCTGGCGAGAGGCTCTGTATGCCTGGGTCAGCTCACTGAATGAGTGCATGCGATCCTTCGTGAATCCCCGATCCGAGGCCACCTGAGCCCGGTTTAAAGAACCTCGGGCTAAAAGGTTGGCGGCCTCGTTTCCGGGATTCCCGGAGTGCGCAGGCACCCATATCAGCTCCACTTGGCGGGGCGGGGGTGCATCGGGCGAGTCCAGTATGCCAAAAGCAGGGACATGAACTCGGCCTCGAGCAAAATTTAGAATCGCAGTTTTAGAGTCAGTTAAAATATACCGGGCTTCCGTGCGGGTTATAGCAAGTGCAATGGCGGCTTCCTCTGCAGCCTCTGGGGACGTATCTGGAGGGAGAGGTAGTGCGAGGAGGGTGGATGAAGAGGAGTCCACCGCAGCTGCTGTCGCTTCATCACCCGTGCAGGCAGCGTCCACCCATACGGCGTCCGGCTGGGGGCCGTACGCTCGATGGAGTGCCTTCGCACGGGCTCTGCGGCGCTGCTCATGGTGGGACGGGTGCATATTCCTCGGGAGCGGCCTGATGAGAAGCTCTCGTTGAAGGGATCGTGGGATGGCGAGAAGGGTTGGGACGTTGGCCGGTATTTTGATTCCCAGGGAGTCCAGGATATACCGATCTGTGGAAGTTTTTGTGAGCCTGATGTATTGGGCCTGTCGGTGGGCCTCCACCAGTTCCCCGATCGTGTTGTGGAGGCCCAGGCCTAGTAATCTGTCTGTGGGTGTGTTGAGGGGAAGATGAAGTGCTACCTTGAATGCCTTGCGAATCAAAGCATCCAAAGCGTTTATGTCATGTTTGGATAGTTGTAAGTATGGGGTAGTGTACAGTACACGGCTGAGGACAAAGGCATGAATGAGGCGACATAGGTCGCGCTCCTTCATACCTCTATGATGTCCCGAAACCCTGCGGATGAGGTGCGATATCGCGCCTGCAACCTGCTTGAGTTTCTTGAGGGTAGTGGTGTTTTTGCCATCGTTCTGGATGTGCAAGCCCAATACACGAAGGGTGCCAACCTCAGGTACCGGGTAACCATTCAATTCAATGGCAATGGGGGAGCGGGGACAGCGGTGGTTCTTAGGCCGGATGAGGAGCAGTTCGGACTTCTCTGGGGAGCAAGACAGTCCGATGGTCCGTGCGTAATTTTGGGTGAGGGTGACTGCTTCCTGTAAGGTGTTCTCTATGTCGCCGTCACTGCCGTGGGTGGTCCACAGGGTGATATCGTCGGCATAAAGAGTGTGCTTGAGGTGGGGAATAGTTGCCAATTTTCGGGCGAGGGGTATGAGGGTTATGTTAAAGAGAAAGGGGGAAAGGATGGACCCTTCAGGGGTGCCGATACTCTGAAGTGTGTAGGAGGTGGAAGACAGAGACCCGAAGTGTATCTCAGCCGTGCGGTCAGTCAGGAATGCTTGAATGTAGGCATACGTGCGCACACCCACATTCAATGGGGATAGAGCAGTCATGATCGCCTGATGTTCAATGCGATCAAAAGCTTTGGAGAGATCCAAAGCTAAGACTGCCTTGGTGTGACCTGGAAGAAGCGGGTCAAAAAGGTCGTGTGTGAGTTGCAGCATGGCATCCTGTGCGGATAGATGAGGGCGGAATCCCACCATGCTATGCGGGTAGAGATTGTTGTCCGCCATGTGACTTGTGAGTCTCGCTAACACAACATGCTCGAGGAGCTTCCCGAGGCATGAGGTTAGCGAAATCGGGCGAAGGTTTTGAATGGTGAGTGGTTTGTTGGGTTTTGGTATAAATATTACCTTCGCGTGGCGCCAGGACTGCGGGAGGTTACCCTCCCTCCAGCACTGGTTGAAGTATTTCGTAATGTGGGTGATCGATTGGTCATCCAGATTACGGAGCATGGAGTTTGTGATTTGGTCTGCACCAGGTGCGGAGTTGGCGCGGAGAGTCAGGAGGGCCGCTCTGACTTCCGTCTCCGTGATGTCGGTGTCGAGTGTTGGATTTGCTTGTCCTGTGTAGTGCGGTAGAGGTATGGGGCCGCCTGGAGATGTGTACATGGTTTGAAGTGTGTCTAGAAGGGTGTCGGGATCGTCAATGTGTTCATGTGTGAGGCGTGTCACGTGGTGCTGTGCTGCTGATTTGGTGCGTGTGGGGTCAATGAGGTGTCGGAGGAGTTGCCATGCACGTTTGCTGGACAGGTTTCCGGCGATGCCGTCACATATCTGTCCCCAGTTGGATCGACAGAGCTCCTCAGAGTGCTGTTGGATTTGTGTCTGCAGCGCGGCCAGCCGCTTTTTAAGCGTTCTGTTGTGTGTGTTGCCTTTCCAGCGTTCCAGGATGCTGTGATAAGCCTCCCAGAGGTGGGCTAGGCGTGTGTCAAGGGTCGGTGTTTCGGTTGTAGTTTCAATGTGTCGCGTGTTGTGGTGAACGTCATGCTTGAGTGATTGTACCCATGCATCGATGTCTGCGATGGGAGTGTCTGGGAGGGCGGTGCGTGCAGCGCGAAAGGCATCCCAGTTAATGAGTTCGTGTGTCATATTTGCGTGACGGGGTGGTTTGTATGGGACAGTGATTTGTATAATGTAATGATCACTGCCCAGTGTATGTTGTGTTCTGTTCCAGGTAACGCCGCGGATACAGCGGCTCAGCGTCAGGTCCGGACTGGTGTCCATGCTGACACTGTTGCCAATCCGCGTAGGCGTCTGAAACGTGTTGTGCACAGTGAGTTGGAGGTTCTGCAGGAGCAGCCAGAGCCTGCGACCTCGATGTGTCGTGGTTGTGTATCCCCAGTCAGTATGCTGACTGTTGAAGTCCCCACCAAAGAGCTGCGCTCTTAATCGCACCGACTCACGGAGGTTTTGGGGAGTCGCACGCGCAGCAGTTGAAATTGTTGTTTCGCACCGCTGGAGCTGTTGAGCGAAGAGGGCGTCACTCCATGCAGCAACACGCCGCCAAGGGGGCGCGTGCATCGAGACACCCTGGGCACCCTACCGCAAGATGATGTTCCTTCCTGTACATGGTCCCAGAGCGAGCACAGTTGCTCGATGATTCACGTGAGTATTCTTTCCTGCCTAACTGTGACCAAAGTACTGCCGAAAAGCCGCTGTATGGCAGGAAGCATGATTAGGGCATCGTCTGCGGTGTACGGTATTTCGCTTGCTTTTTCGTAGGCAGCAAGTTAGGACCAATCAGAGACTACACATTTTCTTTGCTCTGCTTAGATCCACAGCCCATGATGGAAAGGTCCAGGAAACACTAAGCCGAAAGCTAGGCCGTCACGTTAGCCGTCCGGAAATCGTCAGTGATTAGCCTTGGATTCTGCTGCATCGAAGACGGCATGAAGGGCGCCACTATGAATTCAAATAAGAGTTGATACATGTTCTGCTGGTAGCCCAATGGGGACTTGGAATTTTAATTGCAGCCAAGACCTAACGCGTCAGTGTCACATTATCCGAGTAAAAAGTGCGTCTCGGTACCGCCCTCGCCTTTAGTAAATCCCGCACAAGCGCATTTGTTTCGCCGGTGCCATGGAAACAATAACACGCTATACAATACGCTTGGCAGGCAATTTATGCATAACGTGTACCGTCCCCATCGCCGTGTACCACTCGCCGCCCGTGCGTCAAGAAGCTTAAAAAATGACAGCGCCAGTACCAAAGCCCACGTGTAGGTGGCGCCAGTTCTTGCACTTGTCGCCAGAAGATTCGAGCTGTTGTGTGTGTGCGTTGTTGTTACTGAGAGAAGGATGAAAAGGAAAATGCACAGGCCTGCCTACTGGCTCGAGCCAAGCCACCACCGCTGCCACGTGCAGATAGAGGAGAGTTAAAAGATCAGAGGAAAGAGAAAAGGGAAAGAAAAGACGCGCGTCGCAGCAACAACTGCGTCCGCCGGAGCGGACGCTGCTGAAAAAACAGATAAGCGGCAGAAGCCGCGAGAAGATTCGAGCTGCTGCACGTTCAAAAAGTAGTGCTCCTCACGTTAAGTCGGAAGTGCCGCATAAACTTCAATTATTTTGCGTCCTTTCGAGAATATATTGTCGCCACCCACGAAACAGTCACGAGTGCCACTGTAAAAGCATTTACAGAACTATTTACAGAACAAAGGCAGATAATAGGTAGAGAAGAGGCTAAATGTCATGCTACAGATATAAATGAAGCCATGGAGAAAAAAAAACTCCATGAATGATGCGCTCTAAAGCCCCTCAATGAAACAAAAGTAGCGAAAAGCTTTGAACTTTCCGACACTCCTCCTCTCCTGGCGCTCCGCCGGAGGATCAAGCCTCCCATTGGCCGAGGCGCCGTAGTCACGTGTTAGCGCGCGCTTTTTGGCTCCGCGGCAGACGCCGGCGCCATTGCTGGGGCTGGGAGTCGCGCTTCGTTTTCTTTCTGTGCAACAGTTTTGGCGGGAAGCGTTTTTTTTTGCCATCTTTGACGGCGTCTACGTGTTGCGGCGATGCCGAGCTTCTGTTGCGCGTATAGATGCAACAACCGAGGTGGCAGTGGCAAAAGATTTTTTGTAATTCCTTCCAGAAAAAGCAACGCGGCTCGCCGAAAGGTTTGGCTGCACAGGATCGGCCGGGCTAACTTCGATAATGTTGTGGATCCGCGTATCTGTGAGATAAGTCGTCGTTTTTCAGTTGTCAGTCGTGTTTTTTCGGATGATTTTGTGTGGAGCGCCAGCGGCTGCAGTCTTTCTTCGCACTAAATGCCATTTGGCATGATTTTAAATAGACTCGTTCGCTAGCGGGTACGAAAGCCGTGCTGAAGTGCAGGTTTAATGTTGCTCGCATTGCGCGGCGTGTCGGCTTGGTTTCAGTCGGGCTCGTTCGCATGTTGTTCGAGCCCCGCCGTTTACGTTGCTCGCTATGCAGGTCCAGGCTTGATGCTGCGCGCATTGCTTGCCGTATTTGCGTTGCTGCAGCTGGACTCCTGGGCTCCCGGACACGATACTAAAGGGGCGGTACTCGCTGTTTGAGCCTACTCTGCTCATGTTGCTCGCGGTGCAGGTCTAGCTTTCATGTTGAACGCATCGCTAGACGTATTTGTTTTGTTACAGTTGCACTCCTTCGCTCACGATCTCGACACCAAAGGTGTGGTACATATTGTTGAAGCTCCTGCTGCTCATGCTGCTTGCGATTAAGGTCTAGCTTTCATGTTGCGTGCATTGCTGAACGTATTTTTCAAGCAGGGTTCTAAACCGAAATCGGGCGTTACTGTGCCTAGGCACATTAACGCACCAGTCGCTTGAATACTCGATATCTGCGTGGATAATACTTGAGAATGCAAGCAAGGACCTCTGTAAAACATAGTTTCAGACATTTTGGGTTGAGGCCGTCGTCGCTGCCGCGAATTCCTGCGAAAATCACGCTGCGTGGAGCATTGTAACGTGGATAGGGGGTGTCAAATGAATCACTAACGCAGGGGCGCACGCAATGATCCAGACCATTTCCAAAGTTCGACATTGGAAAAGCTCCTCATGGCTTTTAATGCGGAGTTGTGACGTGTTAACACTTGTGTATTCTTTTTTCAGTTATGAAGGGTCACGCTCGATATTTTTTTTTCATGCCTTGTATCTCCCACGCCACAATCTCAATGCGGCCGAATCGGAGGCAGAAAATGCAACAAAAATCATGCGGGCGCGCGGTCCGCTGCGCGCCAAAGCGCGAGCGACGAGAAAGCCACTCGTCGAGCGATGGTAGTCACTAATGCCGCGAACTCGCTAGCGCGCGCCACTTCCAACGTGTACTCCGCAGTCAAAGCGATCGAAGAACAAGAAGTTTCACTTCACTTCACTGCACTTTATTACCTCCAAAGCAATCCAACGTTGGCCGCCGCGGTGGCTCAGTGGCTATGGTGCTCGGCTGCTGACCCGAAAGACGTGGGTTCGATCCCGGCCGCGGCGGCTAGAATTTCTTTGGAGGAGAAATTCTAGAGGCCCGTGTGCTGTGCGATGTCAGTGCACGCTAAAGAACCCCAGGTGGTCCAAATTTCCGGAGCCCTCCACTACGGCGTCTCTCATAGCCTCAGTCGCTTTGGGACGTTAAACCCCATAAACCAAACCAAACCAATCCAACGTTGGTCTGGGTAGTTATTACAGTAACTGATTTTTCAATCTCTCATTTCATGATGTCATTTTGACTGAAGCCAAGTCACAAAACGCAACACAAAGTTCATTTGGGCGCGCGGTCTGCCGGCCGCCCAAAAGGCGACGGTGGGGAGCGTCTGCTAGCTGCTCCCGGCCTAGGTGCCGCCACCGTCGGCGCCCGGGAGAAGCCGAGAGAAGGAGCGCCGACATAGGAGGAGGAGGGAGGAGATGTCGCTACTTTTAGTTTATTTAGGGGCTTTAATGCGCTCTGACTTGTAGTGCCCTCAATGAACTAGAACGCCAGACATTATTCGCGCTGGTCACGCCGCTGAGGAGAGAGGGCGCCAGAGAGGGAGCGGTTTCACAAGCACTTGGCTTGTGAAGGCTTGTATAAAATAATATATTTCTTGCTCGCTCGTTTATTACAACTACTTCCTGCGCACATTCTCATCTACTGCGCAGCTCTTCTGCATCCTTGAAACACCTGTCTGGCTTTGTTCATTGCGACAACATTCATTCATTCATTCATTCATTCATTCATTCATTCATTCATTCATTCATTCATTCATTCATTCCCAAATGCGATCATTTTAAATGCAGAAAAGCCTTGCAGCTGGACCCCGTTAGCTTGCCTAAAGCCTGATGAAGTGATGTCAGTGACACGTCTCATTAGTACCCCCACTTGTGCTTCTCACTTCTGAAACGTGCTGTTCAAACTTGGCCTCAAATTAAGCACCATCAAAATGTAAATTCCTAAAAGAATTTTAAAATAACTACTTGATTGCAAACGCTCTCTGGATGAACGCACAAGATGTCCACTACTTTGCTTGCTGAGTCTTCAGATTTGTCCCTACGAAACCTACGTTTTCCAGAAGGCGTCTTTTCGGGTAGAATTCGGGGTTAACGCGATTTTTAAGAAATTCATTCTAGGCGCAAAATTCGGTTAAAATCGCGTTTTGCCCCAAAGCGAAGGGTTTTATATATACATGGCATCACTAGGAGAAGTATAGTAGCTCGATTCGAGAATACCGCTTATCCGAAACACGACGATTCGTGCACAATCACGCGAGAGAGTGGACAGAAGGATGAATTTCTACACGAATAAAGGCTAAGCCGTCCACCACACTGTATCACGATAAGAAGAGCGCCTCGGTAGTGTAGGCACCTTCGGTAAAAGACACGTATCGCAGTTGTGGCCTTCGGTAGCCCGATATCACGATACGTGGTATGCCAAAGGTCTCAAGGTCTCAATATACCGGGTGTCCCAGCTAAATGTAAGCACACTTTTAAAAAAGGCGAAGTGGCCTAGTCCAGTGAAACCAACTCAGGGTAGTTCATAGTCGCGTGGCCTAATTTTGAGTATTTTTTCGCTCTTCAAAGTTAATTAATTAGTTAAGTTTAATTAGCTAACTTTTTAATTATTAACATCAGGAATAAAATGTCAATGCAAAAGTATTACACCACCTCGAAAAACCGCCAGTAGTGCAGTTTCCGTCAAGTTACGATTTACGTAGCTTCATTTATTGGCCTTAAAAGAAAGTTGTCACGTGACCAGCTGCTCGCTCACTTCTCTGCCCCAATGTGCACCCAAAGTCTCATCGAGGAGAGGACTTCAGAAAAAATGGATTTTATTCTTTAAGGCGCGTCTTGCAGCGTTGAAGTGGCACAGCTGTCATGTGGAAGCTTTTTCTTATTGTGCGGGTTATGGTTAAATGCCGGTAAAAAAAACTACTTTACGTAAATATTACTTTGCTGCAAATGTCTCAGTAAGCTGTTTCTCAAAGCGATCTACAACTTTTCCATTAGCACTTTGTTCCTCAAGTCAATAATTAAAAAGTTAGTTAATTAAGCTTAACTAATTAGTCAACCTTGAAGAACAAACACAAACACCTTTTAAGAAACACCTTGTGTTTTTTAAAAGCTTGGTTACATTTAGCTGGGACACCTGGTATATGCCCGGTCATCGGCTCCACTGCGGCCATTCTACCATTTTTACCTACCAATAGATGAACGAACGGACGGAACGGTGCGTGTGCGTGCGTGTGCGTGCGTGCGCGTGTGTGCGCGTGCGTGTGTGTGCGTGCGTGCGTGCGCGTGTGTGCGTGTGTGTGCGCGTGCGAGTGTGTTTATCGGTGCGTTTGTGTGTGCGCATGTGCGTGTGTGCGTGCGCGTGTGTGCGTTTGTGTGTGTGCGCGCGTGTGTGCGGTTGTGTGTGTTTTGCGTGTGTGTGTATGAGCGCGCACGCGTGTGAACGCGTATGTGTGTGTGCGCGCGTGTGTGTGTGCGTGTGCGCGTGCGTCCTCTGAAGCGGCGTGGTGGCACCTGCCATTTATTTTGGTTTGTATTTGTATACAGTCTCTGAAATTTTACGGTACTATATAAAAAAATCGCCATCTTTTTTAGTACTAATTTTACGTTTGACCAATTTTTAACCACGAGCTGTTATCCTTCTGTCGTTGCCCTCCTTTTGAGCTATCGATCTTCCAATTTCTTTCTGATAGCATCTACCGTAGATTCATTAGCAATGCGTGTGCTGTCTCTAAGCGCTAGGGCCTCAGGGATAATCACTGCGCCTGTCCTTTGTTATGCTTTTACTCAAACTGCTTTCCTTCTTACTGCGTGCTGCAGCCAAATCGGCTTGTTTTGTTTTTCACTATTGTGTCGGTCGCATGCATGCACTACGCTCAGCAAATAAAAAAATCTCGCAAAGTTTCTGTTTCCACACCTTCCAAATTAAAAATAGTGATCAGTGAATGTGAACACCAGGGTTCCACGCGAGAAAAAAAACGCTGCACCTGCTGTAACTGATGTTTTCAGTTACGGGTTTTTTCCAAGTACACTGGAGACGTTCTCCTGGCGTGTCTTCTGCAAAAAACAAAGAACGCTCGTTTCATTTTTTTTTTGTTTAACAATCAATCCGTTTTATTTTATAAATCCACGCACGCATTTCTTGCACCCTAACAGCTCAGTTGGTCGTGGTGCTGCTTGCTACTGGCTTTAGCCAATCTTTATCTTCACCGCGGATGTGCGCTACATTTACGAACGGGTGTTCATTGCTCGGCGTCTGGCCGACAGCCTTTGCTAGCGCTGTGCCGAGATGATCGAGAAAGTGTAATGTGTGGCGTTCTAACTTTTGTAGTAGATAGACACACTGGCACTCGAACCCCTTGAGGCTCCACCGCTAGCGCTGATCGAAATTCCCGTGAGGTGGCGACAGCGACTATCCGCACGTGTGATTTCCTATACGCTGGTGTTATTGGCTCCAGAAAAGGGATCTGCGAGAGCGTAGTTCAAGACAAACCGTACGAAAGTAGTAAATGGTTAAATATAAGTGGCCTGCGTTCCCTGTCCTTCCCGTTAAATCTCGCTCTCATTTATGTAAGCAGTACGAGCCGTAAGATTCAGCACTTATCCAGTGTTATGAACGCCACATTTGTCAAATAGTGTTTATATCAGTATAACAATGAATATATCCGCCCACCACCCGACGGCAGTCTTGAATTTTTTTTTTTTACTATTTACGTCTTTTCTATCGTCAAAAGCGTACCTAATTGGTTTTCTGTGGCAATCAACTGCTCGATGCGATCGTTGGAAACACGTTAAAAGAAATATTTTGCTACGTATCAGAAGAATGAATTTGGGACCTTCAATATTTCCATAATAGCTTTTTAAATATGTAAAATGTGTGTCCGAAAATGTTGGAGATGGACTCCAAGTTGGCGCAGAACTGAAAAAAAAAAAGAGTAATTACCCCCTTCCATACACCCAAGTGCAGCAATACGCCTAAACGCTTTTTATTCTATCTTTATGCCGTTGAACCCCGGGGCCATGTTGAAGAGGCAAAGAGCTTGCCGAATAGATTTCTCTATTTACCGCCGTTCATGCGGTATCCTAGAATTTCTAACCACTCTCCAAGAATCTTTTTTCATACCTCGACAAATTTTCAACGATGGTAAAGGCTACAAATTTTTTACACTATCGGGAGTGGTGAACGACCATATTTATTCAATTGCTGCCCCTATGCGCAACCGCTATAAAAACAAAGCTCGTTTGGAACCTCACAATAAAGTTCGGAGCAGTTTTTTACGCTTTTTCTATGTGATGAGTAAAAGAGTATTATGCAACGGTGACCTCAGCCTTTGAGGCATATGTTTACGCGATCACGGAATTGAACGGCTTAGTTTGGTGGGTAAAGTAGCCGACAGATACTACTTGCTTAGTAGCCTACACAACCTGTTTTTCACTGTATTTTGATGCGAAGGTTATTAATCATTGGGAGCTGGAAACAGTGGTGAGGGTTCGTATGATGGATTGATTCATGGGATCGGATTGAGAACACTCTTTACAACTATCCAATCCACCTGTCTGGTGCTGAAATTCGTGGTTTCTTCGGTTTCGACGGAGCTATGGAAGGTCTGCCAAGGATAGGAAGAAAATTGTAAATTGCGGCGTTTAACGTCTCGGAGCGACGCATGGGCTCTGTGGAGCGCCGCATTGGAGGCCTCTGGGTTAATTTTAACCACTTGGGGTTCTTTAACTTGCACTGACATTTGCACAGCACATCGGTGTTTTCGTATTTGGCTTCCATTGAATGTTGTTAGCACTGAGCCACCGCGGCGGCGGCTCAGTGCTTATTGGATTCGAACCCCTGAGTCGAAGTGTGTATGGCTAAGTTGAGAGCGAATTCATAAAATGTGTACAGTGAGGGCTTCTTGTTTCTTTGCTGTTGGGTTACATCAAAGCGAGGAAGTGGGTACACAATTTCACTAAGGGCTAATGCGCGGAGTCTGGCTGCTTCACATAACCCTCGCCAGTACGTTTGCTGACCAACAATGCGGAAGCCACACGAGTCAGGTGATTGCACTTTTTAGCGGCAGTAGTCGCATTCACTTGATTTCGTCATTCCTAAATATGACACGGCATTATACGGGGATAGGTGTGCGAAGTATGCGATTTCCCTGCACAGAAAGAATAAAATTACGAGTGGCACTTAAGGAACTTACCTGCCAGTAATGCGTAAACATTGTAGTTCTATTCCAGTTCTATTGATGTTTCATTCTAACTCTATTCTAATTCTTTCAATTATATTCCTATTTCGTATCACTTCTATTTTAGTTATATTCTATTCCTTTTTATGTAGTGCAGTTGTAAGTACTAGTAAGTTCTAGTACTGGCAATTACTGGTTAAGGTTTTGCTTCCATTATTTGATGACGTTACAGGTCCACATGTATCTGATTACAGGTGCCCAACCTTAGACGCGAAGACATCGGTTCGGTTCGGTTCTGGATGACTGAGGAAATGGTAATCATTTTGTGGTTCTGGCGGGGAAGGATTGAGCCGCTCTCTGAGAGGTTTTCTTCTACGGTATCCTGTTCAATGGTTGTGTTGATGCTTCTGTCTCTATGGGAAACGAGTCTCGTCAAATGTAGAATGCGTCTCTTATTGCAAACAATCTTCATATTGGCCAGCACTCCCACGACTTCACCTTGCTGAGTCAGTTCCGCTAGCATCTGTAGGAGACACAGGGAACGAGGTAAGAATCGACTGTTTGCATATTTCGGAAATTCTTTTTTTCTGTGTTTGATTTGATGCTGACGTTTGCCACAAGTAGAATGGCGTGAGTGCCTTAGAATCCTTCAAGCACCGGCTCAGTCTCCCCGTTAAGTCGTACGGAGAGGATGGTAGCATGACATTATCTCAGAGTTAGCCACTGTACGTCGTTTGAGAGGCCTTTTAATACAGACCTGCATTCTTGGCCCTCATCTTGCCCTATCAGCGTTCCTGTCTTGATACTGATCTGCGCGCAATGTTTTGTGGTGGAACAATGCCACGATGTCCGCGCCGCCTTTAAATTTTCGTCACAAATGTTTTCGTTTTCTGACGGCATTATTGTATGCTTTTATGCTTAAAAACGTGCGGAAATTCTGCATTAGGGAAAAGCTGTTTAGTTCTATAAATTGAGCGGCTGTCACAGAACAGCGCTGAAGTTTCTATTCCCTTAAATTTCGATCTCCACAGGCTGTTGCTCGCAATAGAATTGCTGATAATCAGCTGCCTTGGCAGACGCCCAATATATGGAAATGAGGAAATTACGAGAACATCCACACTCACAGAAGTTTTGAACTGTAATTGCGAGAATGTATTCCAAGTCTTTGCCTCGTACTTCCTGACCCTAAAAACAGTGCCTTATTTTCACAATCTTTTTTCCCGTCATCATTGTCGTAAGGGGGAACGTTTGGTCCCAAGACGCCGTTAAATTCTTGAGAACGCCTCTTAGGTATTCTATCAAACTCTTTGTACAGGGGCTGAGTATGCTTATCAGAGACGCGATAGCAATACATGTGATAGTGGCTGGTCACCTGTCCTGAACCTTTGATGGGAAGGAATAAAGATGAGACGCAAGGACCAGTGATATAAAATAAAAATAGTTTCATTTATGGTTTCTGTCGCTGATGTTGATGACTTTCGCAGCATCGCGGAAACACTTTCCACCCATTAATTGCTTTTCCCGACAGCCTTGAGCGATATGTCTCCAAACTTCATTTCAGCATTAGTCGGCTGCAGCGGAATGAAGACTTATTTTGTTCTACGGTAAATTATCGCGCGGTATGAGACAACGAGTTTCAACACCTTGGGCTGTGTTGTCTAATGTGGCACATTAATGCATGATATTGCGGTGGCTGCTACACTGCACCCGGTTACTTTGTATGACATTTTCAAAAGAACAAGCTCGGCACGGTATCACATTTCGAGGTTCTCGTTTTGTTGACCGAGATGGAGCCAAAATTGGTTCTATTTTTGTTCTATTTTTTTGTGATTTCAAAATCAATCGCGCGATAAGAGAAATTAAATCGGGAGTGTGCATGCACTGCCTGAAATGTCTAGTTAAAAAAAACTTGTCGTATGTTTCAGCGCAAATAACTATTCACAGGAAAAATAAAAAAAAGGACCACAAGCGTGCATATCCAGGGGTTCTGTCCCCTGGTTTCAAGAAAGAATTTTTTTTTTCTGGTAGGGTGTACTGAGCGCGTCCGTGGACCAGCTTGTTTCGCTGTCATTTTATTTCGGTAGTACTTACATGATACGAACAAGCCAAGTAGATTAACCTCGACCCTATGTTTTATAATCTTTTTAGTCTGGTAGAAATGTAATTTTCACTCAAGACCCGAAGCGCCACATGCACATTCTAATTTTGGCCAAATAAGCACTGAGTAGGTTAAGGGATTACATAGATAGGACTACTATTGGCAACGTTTTCCGAAAATAACCAAACAGGTGCTTTGGCGCATTTGTTTTCAGCGAGACACAATATTTGGTCATACTGAAATTCAGGACTCCAAATGAAGCGAAGTTAACCTAAAATTTAGCAAGTCCTCTTTTAATTTCATGAAATGTATTCTGTTAAGTGACTGAGGGACGTATTGATTCCATATCGATTCGTATGAATGCCTAGGCGCCCCTGTTCTCATATAGTGCTATAGTGGGATAGAACCGAAAAACGAAAAAGACCCCCCCCCCCCCCCAATCTCCAAACTCGCAACCAATGGTATCGCCGCAAAGGCATGACGTCGCGACGCTCGCAGAAAAGAAAAAAAAATTGCGTGGTGAACACTTTTCAACTAAAGGACACAGCCGTGACGACTTCCGGTGGATGTGACGTCACACTGTTCCCGTGGCTATATCGATACCCAAATTGTACATCTTTTGGGGATCTTAAGTATTAATTACGCTTAATTACACATTTCTTCATCTAATTTGACAGAAATCCGACGTTTTTTGGACCATTGGTTTTCTTCTATCTTTTTTAGTTCCAGACTTGAACGCGTGGACGGGCTTTGTTAACGGACAACGGTATGAGCCATTAAAGGCTTTCGCCCTAAAAAAATAACACGAAAACGTGCTCTGCATGCCCACGGCCTTTTACTAAAGTGGCCGCCTCCGCGGGTCCCGTCCGTCTGTTGGTGAAGCCAACCAGTTTGTACTCGTAGTCCTACGTTCGTGCCATTCACTCATATATCACAGCGGAATTGAAAACCCTTGTTTGTGTCTCCGAGAAGGGACTTTTGGTGAAAAGGATCGCTGTGGCGTTCCGTCTACTGTACCACCGCTGTTTACTCGACATTCGCGCTGTACTTCCATCATTCTAAGCGCTGTGTGCCAAAGGAGCGATTGTCATTGTCCTTTGCGGATGGTTTGTTTTCTTCTTTTTTGCATGAACTTTAAAGAGCGTGTGCATGGATCTAAACGCGCTCGGTGACAACGATCGCATTACCAATTCGTTTACCTCGGCATTTTTCTACTGCGCAGTTCTTTCGTTGACATTCGCGTTGTTCGTTCGCCACTGATTTATAACCGCGTGCGCTACAGTATAATCGTCGACGTATTGCGCGAATGTTTTTTTTTTTCTTGTGCGTGAACTGCCTACGCGCGTGCATGTGTGTATGCCGCTTGTATGTCTGAGTGCATTTATGGCACGGCTAGCCACACTAAAAACATGTCTAAGCTCAGTAAAGTATTAAAAAGCAAAAACATAACACTGAATACCTGCCCTGCCCTCACTGCGGCACCACTAGGCACTGTTGGCACAGCTAGCTGGCCAAAACACGTGCTCTGAGGGCAGACTGCAGCCTTCAACACGAAGAGCAGCATTTAACCGGAGGTCGAACACTGAGCTGGGATGGGAGCAGCGCATGGATGCGTTGTTCAGAAATCAGCCGGAAGCAGACACGGGCGCACTCATTCAAAGCAACAATGGAAAGGTTGGTTGCTACTCATACGAGAGCGTGATCAAAGCGGGACAGATATGCGCCAGTTTTGCTATTGCAGTAGCTTGCAAACAACCTGGCATCAAAAAGTCAGTTCAGGGATCTCGTGTGTCAACTGTGCCAACTTTATACGTGACTTGCACATTACCTTGGCAAAATCATTGAAATTGTATGCAGTCATTCATACGGAACCAAATTATTCGGCCGCGGGTGTGAGAGTGATACGTTCACTCAACAACTAAACAGGAACAAATGCTTAGTTTGGCGCTCTGTTGCGACCTCGCCATGTCGAGAAGTTGAGACTGGTCGGCAGAGGCGGAAAGACCAGCTCCCTGAGGATAGCTGGAAACGCCAATAGATAGGTAGAATCAGCACCCAAATCTTGGTATTAACTCTCTGAGAATTCTTTCCTGCTTTACACTTTAACAACGTAATCTCCGAGATCAGTGGGCTTTCAGGGTGTTTCATAGCGATATTTAAAAAAAATATCTGTCGTAATCTCTACGCTTCGCACCTCAGAGGCCGTCGTTCAGTATGTTCTCCGCGTTATCAAGTTCCGAGGACTGATAGGTCGTGCTCTCGTCTCTGGACACGACATTGCAGCTTGCTACGGTGATTCGGTGTGCCGACCAGGGTGTCGAACCGAAATTTTTTCGGGTTCGGTTCAGGTTCGGGTTCACGCCTTTCGAGTTCAGTTCCGGGTTCGGCTCCGGAGGGACATTCCGTTCCGGTTCGAACCGCTCCGGGTCGCGTCGAACCGGTTCAAACGGGTTCAGACTATAAAAAATTATGAACGTAGGTTTTTATTCTACCTTGTTTTGCTGTTCACTTTTCTTTGTGATATCAGCATATAAAACAGCGCTGCAAAATTTACTCAGTGCGAGATGTTTTACTGTTCGCAGCAAAAAGATTTAAATTTACGCAAGAGCCGCGAAATCAAGTGAACTCAGAATTGTGTACACCGGCTATGTATACTAGACTCTATCTTATGAGATACATAAAAAGAAAAGCTGATGGATTTTTCATCTACAAAACCTTTCAGCTTCAGCAGTTTCGGAGTCCCCGTCAGGCGAGTAATAGGTCTCTCTTGAAGCTCGTGTCAATCGGGAATTTCTCCGGCACAAAGTGCTTACGCGGGCGCCGTCAGGACCGCTGCATGCGCCCACTATGAGCGGAAGTTGCCTAGTATTTGCAGGTAATACAGCCAGCCCATACATCTTTCTGTCACCCCAAAAACGGCTTGCCAGTCCCCCCCCCCCCCCCCCCCTATGGCGGAATACCTGCAGCATGCATCTAAATATTTAAAATATTTTAATTGCATCAACTGTTCTACATCGCCTTTGTGACTGGTGTTATATATCTCGACCACCTACAGCTCAGTTTCTTCGAAAACACAGCTACTCATGGCTTCTCTCTACTAAAGTGTAAAATTAAGATTTGGCCATGGAGGAAGGAAAAAAAGAGGAGAGGCCCTTTCCACACAGCACCCTGGGAGAAAAGTGTGGAGGAAATCACGTGGTTTTTTCTCGATTGGGAGGCCATCTTACTCCGGCAGCTTAGCAACGGCGTCGTAGTTGCTGTTTACAAACCGGGCGATAGCAGACGGCCGCGGCGTAGCATTTGAGGTGCGGCGTGGGCGTGCTTTCCTCAACTGCTCGAGTTTGTTTTTGATCGTGCTCACAGGCTGACGTTGGCGCCGTTCACTCATATCTCAGGTGGAATTCGCTGCAAAACTCTCGTTGTTGCGTGCATTGATTTCAACGTGCTCGGCGACCACGATCGCACGGGCATTTCGTCTACTGCGTCACTGCTCGGAGCCGTCGGGAGACCGCCGCTGCATTCGCGCGGCGCTAGAGCGGTCGTCGGCGCATTGTGCGGACGTTTCTCGTCCTGTACGTGCAGTGTGTGTGTGCCATTCGCGCTCCCGTTTACATCGGCAGTGATACCTCGTTGCTACCTATGCGTGTTCTTGCAACGCTCCAGCGATTGTCACTGACGTCGGTATAACTGTCATTTTCGTTTTTCGACGATTGCGCTTGTTTGAGCGGCGGGGGCCATGACATGGGCGGAGAGCGATATTGTAAAGGAAGCAGCTGCGCTCGCTTTGCTCTTAGTATACAGAAACTTTGTTACATGCCCGTTTGAAGCGTGTAACGTTTGAAGCGTCTAGCGAGCTATTTGCCTCTGGGACGTGCCGGGCTCAAGTGTATTCGTTCATATTGTAGCGTGCAACGCGAAATCGAACACCGGAGTACGAAAAACTGCGGCGGTCCCTCAGTGGTCCGAGCGCGCGAGCGAGAGCCAACTAACTTCTTTCTCTTCTAGTGCATGCACTACTTCTGTCTCTTCGAATGCATGTACCAATATCGTGGCCAATTCTGTGCTTTTTGGTCACGCGCTATGTTTATACCGGTTTCCTGTAGCAGGTTTGCAATTGCTTTTCTAGCTGATGTCATGGTCAAGAAGTGCGAAAAAGGCGAAGCTCTAACTGAATTTGGAGGCCTTTTCTCACATGCGTTTATTGTGCCCATGTCCTGTGATAGTGTTATTTGTCGTAAAAAGTACGTGGTTAAATGAGGATCCACATGTGCGCTGAATTTCATTGATGCTTGTGGTGGTTATTGTGATCAGGAAAGTAAAAACAGCGCTAAATTTTACACAAACCACACAGAAAGACGGACAGCGCCCGTCCTGTCCGTCTTTCTGTGTGGTTTGTGTAAAATTTATGCTGTTTTTACTTTCCTGAACATAATGTCACACCAACTAGCCCAGCAAAAGGGCCTGTGGTTATGTTGAAGAAAAACAATTTGATGCATTCATTACGTACAACAGATCGACTTTCATTGCCTGTATTGTCGATCACAAGTAAAGTGTGCTACTATGCAGTGACATTACAAGCTAGTATTTCACCAAGTAGAGAAAAGTGGAGCGTACAGCTGCAGCTCTGCACATTAAATATGAAACAAAGCATTGAAATGAGGCACAACACCGAAACTTATACTGCAGCCACTGGGGACTCCTCAACTTCTAGAAGTCTGAAAAGCTACGGTCATATATATTATGCACAATACTAAATCTGTGGATGTGAAACATATGCGATGTTGCCATGCTACAAAGGGTGGATTTACGGAGGGGGCAGTCACATTTTAAACGTATATTTTCTGAAATTTTTTAATTGAGAAAAAGGTGTTCAGAATGGTTGTCCTATGTAAAATTTCAGTCTTTTGGAGGGAAGCGACGCCCCCCCCCCCCTCCCCCCCCGTCCACTATATGCACTTTGGCCCTCTCCGTTTCTGTCGCCTCTATGAATGGCTTTTGGAGTTGTGAATCAAAAGTCAGTGTTGGCACGGCCACCATTACAACACGTTATGATACTACATTTTGTGTTTCTGCAGGGTCAAGAACTCAAACTTATTAGTGTATTTGCCCATCCTCACTGCTGTATGAGAAAGCATTCCTTGCATGGCCAGCCGCACGAAAACATGCAATGAAGATAAGTATGGTATTCAACACCAACAAAAAAAATACTGCAGAATTTTTCTAATCCTCACTGCTGCAACAGAAGGCACTGTTGATACTGCCAGCTTCCAAAACATACACAATGGAGGCAGATTGCAACATTCAGCGACAAGAGCTGCAATAAAAGGCAGGTTGAACTCTAAGGTGGGGTGTGGTCATGCATGGCAGCATTGTACGACGCAGTACGAAGCAGTAAGTGGAAGTATCCGCCTGTCTGAGACGGGTATTTCCGTTTTATTAACTTTTCCGCTGACGAACACCAACATAGGGCACCCTAAACCGGCAAGCAGCCAAGCGCCACTCGCGCGGAGGCCTGCGCCCATGCGGTAGCACGCTCCTTCGTTGGCTTTGAAACGCGCGCGCAATCGGCGCGGCGGCGAAATGTAAACAGAAGCCCGCCGGAGTAAGATGGTGCCGAGCTTGTTTCCGGTTTCACAAAATGTCACGTGACGGCCTCTCCTCTTTTTTTTTTCTTCCTCCATGGATTTGGCCTATGCCATGGCCTATGCTGATGTCGTCGCCATCTCTTGCTCCGATGGAAAGAATATGATAAAAAAGCAGGCTGGCATTGGTTGGGGGCACTTCGTGCCTGTACGGACACAAACTTGCGACGTCTTCGATGCGACGTTACGTTATGACAATGTTGCAGTTGCTGCATTGCAAGAGGAGGACTGTAAATTCGTTAAATATAATTTTTGTTACTTTTCTGGGGAGCTTTCAAAGGGAGCCCATGCGTGGGCAGAATTTCATGCTACCTTGATACAGTCTGGTGAGTCTTTCGTGCAGTTTTTGTTCACTAACCTGTTTCATGATTTTAATCTTTCGAAACCGAAAACCACCGCTTCCTGGCAGCTGTGCATATTAGGTGACTAAATGCTCATCTGTCTTTTATGTACATAGTCGCGAGGGAATTTTGTGCTGACAAATTATATTTCCTAGATTTTCGCTTTTCCTTAGTACGGCTTCTCCAGAAGGCAGCTGACAAAGATTCTGATCGGTCATTACTTCCTCTACGTGCAGCCTTACCTAGCCTTTCTTGCTTTCTTGACGGCCTTGTATTAAGGCGAGTTCAGAGAATGTACAGTCAGGCCGGAATGAAACGCGAACACGCATATGTCATACATTTCTGCAGCGAGATATTCCTTTACAACCTATTTTCGATAATGCATTTCAGTAGGCCCTTTACCCAGACACATGAAAAAGGACATTGAGGTCATGCCTTACACTGTAAGATTTGTGCCAGCACCGCCCCTGCGCCAGCACCGCCGGCACTCTACAGGCCCGCTCCTCTCGTCCGTCCTGCACCCCGACCTCCAGCTCCGGCTGATGCGCCCGACACTCGACCGCCCGTTCGCAAAGCACACGTGTGGCGTACGCCGAACAATCTACCTCTGTGCTTCCACTGCGGCGAAGCCGGACACGTACTGCGCCACTGTCCATACCGTCGGATGGGCTTGCGCGGATTCTCACCGGATGCCCCTCGGCCGCGCTAGGGTGAACGACCTCGGGACATCGACCAGTACCTCAGCGCCAACGTCCCACCTGCGTCCCCACCGGGACGCCAGTCCAGGTCACCATTGCCGCGACAGTTTTCCCCCAACCGGCGTACTTCCTTCAGGCAGTCCCCAAGTCCGCGCCGAGAAAACTGAGGACGGCGACTCTCGGAGGTAGAGCCGCCGTCGATGAGCACTGCGACCAACATCCTCCATTCGCCGATTCGATCAAACATTCCGACCTCCGACCCCCCGCATCGACCAGCAGTCCGACCACTTTCCGACGATCGCCGCAGTTTTCCTCCGACGCCCCCAATCGACGCACCGAACGACCAACGAGTCCGACGACCTCCCGACGATCACAGAAGCTTACCTTCGACGCCGCGCTTCGACGCACTGAACGACCCATCAGTCCGACGATCCGTGATACGGCGCACTTCGTCGACGGTGAGCTTCTTTCCGCTGAGATACCGATCGCCGTTGACAACCACCATACGACTGCCCTTGTAGATACCGGCGCTGATTTTTGCGTTATGAGTCGTATAGCCTTGCTACAATCCTACGCAAAGTTCTGACTCCTTGGCACGGCGCGCCGATAAGGACAGCCGTAGGGCATGTGCTGACGCCGCTAGGAGTGTGCTCCGCCCGAGTCGAGATTCGCCACGTAACTTTCTCTTGTTGCTTTGCTGTGCTGGCGGAGTGCTCCAAGGACCTGATCCTCGGACTTGATTTTCTTCGAGAAAACGGCGCAATCATCGACCTCCGTGACCTCATGGTGACTTTTTCGACCCAGCGCGCAGTTTCCGACGAATACACAGCAGACAGGCCAGTTTTCCGGGTATGCGATGATCATGTCACACTACCTCCACGCACCAGCATGTTTGTTACAGTGCACTGCGACAACCCTCCCGCCCTTCAAGGCCTCGCGGAAATGAATGTGAATTTATTGTTGAGCCTACAAGTCTGCGTCGCTCGTGGGGTCTTTTCCTTGAGTAATAACCGAACTGAACTGCTTTTAACGAACTTTAGCGCCGAATACCGCCATTTACCGCAAGGGGCAGCCATCGCCTACTTTGATGAAGTCGGCGAGCCCTCAGCCCACTGCGCCCTATCGTTGCTCACCAAGAACCCTCCCGAGAGCCCTGCCCATACAGTTCGAACTGACGTGAATCCTGCTTTGCCTTTTGACCGGAAACGCCGCCTTCAAGCAATTCTTGACTCTTATCATGACTGCTTTGCCGTCACGTCCAAGGTGGGACAGACGTCAGTAGCAAAGCATCGCATTATAGTTGACCCCACCGAACGCCCTATCCGCCAACACCCCTACCGAGTGTCGACTAAGGAACGCGAGGCTATTCGGGCGCAAGTTGATGAAATGCTTCGCGATGATATGATCCAACCGTCCACAAGCCCATGGGCCTCGCCTGTTGTGCTGGTCGCTAAAAAGGATGGAACACTCAAATTCTGCGTCGACTACAGGAGGCTCAACAAAATTACAAAAAAAGACGTCTACCCACTGCCTCGAATCGACGACTCGTTCGACCGACTCCGCCATGCGCGATACTTTTCATCGCTCGATCTACGCAGTGGCTATTGGCAGATCGAAGTCGATGAACGTGATCGTGAAAAGACGGCGTTCATTACTCCTGACGGCCTCTACGAATTTAAGGTGCTTCCCTTTGGTTTGTGCTCCGCCCCCGCGACCTTCCAAAGAATGATGGACACTGTCCTAGCCGGCCTCAAATGGCAGACGTGCCTCGTCTACCTTGACGGCGTCGTCATTTTCTCTGCGACTTACGACGAGCATCTCCAGCGCTTGACGGCCGTCCTAAATGCCATCCGCGCGGCCGGCCTCTCACTAAAACCGGAAAAATGCCACTTTGCATTCCAACAGCTGAAGTTTCTGGGCCATGTCGTCAGCGCTGAGGGTATTAGCCCTGATCCAGAGAAGACGGCTGCCGTAGCTGCTTTCCCGACTCCTACTGATAAAAGTTCTGTTCGACGGTTTTTGGGCCTCTGTGCATATTACAGACGCTTTGTCCATGACTTCTCCCGGATAGCCGACCCACTGACTCGTCTGACAAAGGACGACCAACCTTTCATCTGGGCCGACGAGCAGCAAAGGGCTTTCGAGGAGCTTCGCACACGCCTTCAAACAACGCCCATACTTGGCCACTTCGACGAGGAGGCGGATACAGCATTGCATACCGACGCCAGTAACGTTGGCCTCGGAGCAGTTCTCGTTCAGTGGCAAGATGGTGCTGAGCGGGTCATTGCTTACGCCAGTCGCACCCTCTCTCGTGCCGAAGCGAATTACTCTACTACCGAAAAGGAGTGCCTTGCAATTGTCTGGGCTGTGACAAAATTTCGGCCGTATTTGTATGGTCGGCCGTTTAGAGTGGTCAGTGATCACTACTCTCTCTGCTGGCTAGCCAACCTTAAAGATCCTTCTGGTCGCTTAGCCCGCTGGAGTCTCCGCTTGCAGGAGTTCGACGTTGTGCCAGTAATGAAGGACACCGGAATTCCGTGTGAACTTTTCCTTTTAATAACACTGCTTAGCGTGTGAAGAAGCTGTATGCTTGATGAACACGCACAATCGACACTTTCAGCGAAATCACTGTTCAGAGAACATTTCATTTTATCTCAGAACATATATGCTGCGAAAGTTCAAACTCGTGGCTGATCGCCCTTTCTTGACGTGCGCGCCTTTATGTGCCGGCAGGGTAAGGGAGTGATAGTGGCATGAGGCCGTATGCCGAGGTCCCAGAATTCGACCCAGTCAAGTAAAGCAAGACGAGGTCAAGCAGGTTCCTGATATTCCATGAGGCAACAATAAAAAGAATCTTTGAAGATGGCCGAGTAGCCTAAGACATCAGTAAACGAAGCTTCTTTGTTGCGCCCACCGCCACTGGCTCGATTCCCACTCAGGGTTAGAGTACTGTAGTTGTTTTTCTTTACTGCGTTAGCAGTTTAGTCTCCTTTCTCAAAAATTCAAAAATTTCTGTAATGTGCGTATGCACGTGCGTGTGTTTGCGTGCGTGCGTCCATGGATGCGTGCGCCTGAGCATGTGTATGCACACGCGTGTAAATTTGGTGGGCGCACATCCGGGCACTCATTGGCAAAAAATTGACTGACGGTTTCAATTGTCGGTAATGCGAGGTTTAAGCGCAACTCATCACACGCCACCTGGCATGTGGCGTATTACGCTGCTATAGCCACTCTTAGGGTCTTCCCGTGGCAGCCACCTTCCAGGTGGCGTTTAATTCGCTCTGCTACTTGGACAACCGGTTACGCCGACTACGCCGACTACGACGCGGAACGGGGGTACGGGTGCCTAAGAGCTGGGTCTAAAATGGCCCATCTATCTGCAGCCGATCTACCTGTGGTAGAATGCTGTGAATGCTGCACGTGTGCCGTCGCAAAGCGTTCCACAAAAGAACGCCAACAAACATGAAGCCTCTTGCATATGCAAACGAAAACGCTAGCGAATCCTGCCGCCGAAGTGCAAAAACTTGTTTTTGAGTCGTCGCGGTGGTGAGCGGCGAGGCTCCAAGTTGGAAATTTTCGCTGGGACGAACGCGCCGCTCAGTCACCCATTCGCTTGCATGTGAACCAACACAAACCTCAGACACAAGCAACCCGAAGCGAGGGTTCTCGCACAGCTCCCGCCCTCACCGTTCGACCACGTTTTTTATGTGGCACTATCGGTAAAAGAAGACGCATTACGTTCGCTGCTATTGACGAGGGTGGCGCTAGTGAACCTTGTCATAGTTCGGTTGCACTACACATCAATACCCCCGAAAGCCAAAACGATTAGACAGGCGTCGCCGCAGCGCGGAAGTAGCGGACACCTTAAATTTCCTCACTGTGCTATTTTCTTTAGACTACCTGTACAGCCTCTACAGAAGGCAGACGACTCAGGTACTTGCATGGTATTTGTTTCCTGTACCGTTGTATCGGCAACCTTTTCTGGAGTTCCTTAACACCAGTGTTATAAAATGTGTTAAGCGAATGTGCATGTATTTCTTCTTCTGCAAAACCGTTCTTCTCTAAAGTGCACACATAGACACTACCTGTCAAGGCATGACTTCATGCTGAGGAGATGTTTGTGCCATGGACGGTGAATTGGCGCTTATGCAATGCGTCAAAGACCATTGACCATTTTTTTTATTCTGTTCAATGATGCTACGCTCTTCTGAGACATAATTACGGCGAACGTACACTTGAGAAGGACACTGAAATCACACGGATTAGTGCCCGTTTTTTGCCAGTGGAGAAAAACAGTGTTGTGCCGTGTAATGTTTCTGGGAAAAAACAGCGCTAAACGAAGGACAACGAAAAAGAGTACAACAGGACCGGCGCTGTTTAGCGCTGTTTTTTCCAAGAAACATGTACCAACTAGCTCAACTCTCCGTTTTATTGCCGTGTAATGTAATTATGTTGATGGGACCTTTTACTATCTGTAATAGCCGCATGATGGACCGCCACGCCGAATCATCGCGGTCGTCGAAACCTTTGTTTCGTGAGCAGTGCGCTTTGATGTGGGGACTATATGTTGCCCTGGAAGGGCCGCCTTGCTGGCTCCCCTATCTATGCATGTGTGTGCCTCTCAGACTTTTTATGCTTAGTGAAGTGGGGACGTGCAGGGGTACGGTGGGCTCGTATTACACAGACTGGTGTTTTGTGGCATGGGCTGACTCCGATTTTCCTTTTCGGCACTATTTCCATGCAATAAAGAAAAAAATCGTCGCCATGTAGCTCAATTGGTAGAGCACCGGACGCAAAATTAGGAGGTCGAGGGTTCGGATACTACTGGCGGCATGTGCTTTTTTTTTTCATTTTAATCTATTATCGTTAAAAATAATTACTCTTTAAGCTCCTATTGATGGACACCACACATTATTTTTAAAAAAATACTTCCCCTATGCTCCTTGGTTTCGGTTATTGTCGGCTTCCCTCATCTGCGGCAGCGAGAGGCACATATAAGCCGCCCGTCAGAGAATTCAAGAAACAGCAGTCTGAGAACAGCGTGACGAAGCTGCCCGCTAGCGATTGGCATTTGTTTTTTTTTAATATATATATAAGCAGAACAATTTCAATGCATCGACATAACACAAAATCACTTCATCGCAGTTGCATTTCATTTCAGTAGCACCTTTCTAGGCGTTTATCAAATCCCAGCGAGCGCATGCATTTCCGCATTGCCTCTTTGTGTAATCACTAATTTTTTTTCTTAGTATCGTACCGCTGTTACATGCCCGCCTTTCATTACTTATTTCGGTCGCGTGCAACGAAGAATGTTTGGATTCTTTAAAAAGAAAACGCATATGCATATTTCTTTGTTTTGTAATAATAGTATTCTGTGTGTTTAACGCGTCAAAGCGGCGCAGAGTCTATCAGGAACGCTGTAGTGGAGGACTCCAGATTAGCGTAGACCATCTGGGGTTCCTCAGAGTGCACTCATCGCACAGCACACACGCATTTTTGCATTTCGCCACTATCAAAATGCGACCTCGCCACTGGTATCGAGCCCGCGACCTTGGCATTAGCAGCCGAGCACCTCAGCCACTGAGCCATTGTGAGAGGTCGTATTCATTATCTGCTGTCTGAAACAAGGAATGCCTCAGAAAGTAAATGTTGCACAACGTGATTGGGTCAATGCGTCTATACTTCACGTATTTATGGTACTCAAAAAAAAAAAAAAGAAAAGGGAAAAAGGGAAGCCATTCTCATTCAGTGCTTTACGAGTTAAAGCAGTGCTAATAATGCGTGTAAAGCTGTACGTAAGCATGTAAAAGGGGGATACTATAAAATCCAACGTTTCACATCAGTCTGGAGTAAAATACTTTAGAATTACCAAAAGCACATTGCGGAAACGCCAATTAGCTTTCTTTCTATACACGAGACTTCTTTCAGTTTTGTCTCTTAACTGGATGCCATTTCTACTGGATGCCATTTTCGCACTCCACAGCGCCGACAGCTTTCGGTGGGTAAATCTACGCGCTGGCACATGCCATTTGGTCAAAAAAACAGAAACAAAGTATGCCGTGTTGCACAAAATGTGCTGCTGAACCGAGTCCCGAACCGGTTCGGAACGGTTCTTTTGAATCGTTCCGGTTCGGGTTCAGTTCCAAGATGGCGAAAAAAGTTTGGGTTCGGTTCTGTTCCAGTTCCGGGCGAAAATTCGGGTTCGGTTCCGGTTTCGGGTTAAGGTTCGGTTCCGGTTCGACACCCTGATGCCGACGTCATGAACAAACGCCAAATGAACGTTCCGACATAGAGTGGGTCCATGCGGTGGTCCAGGGACCCAAGGGGGGGTCTAAACACACTTGACTTAATAAAGTTTCTCTCCCTCTCTCTCTCTCTCTCCGCTTTTCTAAACACCGGCAACCCTGTCGGCTGAACGATAAAGGTTATTCCTCTTCTACTCAAGAAGGAATAGTTTCTAGTTGCCCTTGAATTTGTATTGTTTCTTGATACTTTAAAAAATTCCAGCTAAAATAGCAAACCTACATGCCCACAAATGATGAAATAAGTTCTGGAAATGCATTGTTGGTATTGCAAGGAGCCGAAGAATTGCTCAAAATCGAAGATGAGAAAAGTTGCTTTTAATGGTGAGTTTTGTACGACGGTTTGGTTTGATTTCTGGGATTGCCAGATGTTTTTTATCTCGCCATTTTATCTCGTTTTATCTTTACCCAGGATGTTTAGGGAAAACTGTAGAACAGTGAGCTCATCACTGCATATTCACGCAAGAAATATTCGGCGCAGCGGGCGCCTTCTTGAAACCAATGATGTCATAGGGAGCCTATCTATGCTCCGATGAACATGGATCATATTGTTAAGTGCAGACCTTGTCCTTTCGTCCTTGTTATTCGAAACGCTTTCTAACCACTTGCTGCACTTCCACTAAAACACGCTTTTTTTTGTTGCGCAGATATCGGCGGTATCTCCTCACTGTGACCTTTAAACAAAAAAAAAATCAGTTTCAGTTTTTACAGTTTCTCCATACAAAAAAAAATTGTTGCACAAAATCTATTGCAACAGAAATAAAATTACGCATAAAAATAAACTGTCCCCACCGGTTACGAGTGATTGCTTGCGCTGTGGGTTTTTTCCACGTTCAATGGAGACATTGTCCTGGCGGGTGTCGCGCGAAGAAAGGACTATCCTTTCTTTCCCTGTGTTTCAATCAATGCCAGCATTTCTTGAACCCTGGCCGACAGCTGTGTTCCTCGGATTGCTTTTTCCCTGTTTAGCGGTCTGTGTAACCGCAGATGTTGAATGTTTTATTTTAGAATATTTCCGCATTCTTTTGAAATCGGGCTGACTTCTGCCACTGGTGTGGCTGTTGCGAGATGATTGAAGATGCGAAATATGTATTCTCCTATGCTTCGTGAACGTGGCATAAGTGCTGTGCACTCAAACGCCTTTACACTGCGCCGCTGCCAGCGTTCAAAATCCACTGGTGGCGAAGGCAGCGATATTCCGTCCTTATGGTCTCCGAGACATTCTTTAACAGTTACTGCCAGCAGATGTGCGCCTATCAGAGTGCATTTTAAGAGAAAAATTACGAGATGAGCAACTGGTTAAATGAAAGTGGTCTATCTTCCCTGCCCCTTTAATTAATTATCTCCTAGTTGATGTCAGCAGTGCGCGCCAAAGAAGACAACAGTTATGCATTGCGTTTACAGAATCATCGGCCGCTGCCAAGAAATCAAATATGGGATTAATTACTCACTGCACCCAACCAAGGGCAAACATGATGTTACAAACCTTTCTTTGTACAATTGCGGCGGTTGGGTGGATAACGATTATTCATGAGCCTGCGCCCGGTTTAATAAACAAAATACTTGTCTAATAACCGAATTAGGCAACCTCCGATTGTGTATTAACCTGGAATTTGGCGCATTTTTTCAATTTTTTTCTTGCACTGATTCTGAATGACGAGGTAGATATCTAAAAATTGCTTTGACGATTCGATGTGGCGAAGAGCATATATTCGTTTGCGGCCGCGGTAAGCAACCGCTATGAAAGAGAAAGTTGGTTTAGAACCTCATATTATACTTTAGAGCAGTCCGTGAGCTCGAATTTTCTATGTCCTCCATAACCGAGCAATAAAATTACATGAGAGAGTAATGAGGGGCTGTGACCGCAGCTATTGAAGAATCTATGCAAAGGATAGACGAATACAAGGCGAAAAGTCTAGCAGGTAAAGGGAGCCCGCTCATCTTCGTGAGTTGGTAGCCTGTGTAATGTCTTTTGTAATGGCTGATGCGAAGAATAACTAGCAACGGGAATTGAGGGTCTTGAGGTCAGGCTTGTAATGATGGAGAGATCGATGGCATTCGGAACAGCTTGTAAGACGATCCAGTGCTACTATTTCAGTGCTCCTAACCAGCCATGAGAAGCCTGACGAAAGTCATCTTTTGGTTTCGACTGAGCTATAGGTGACCTTCCAGCAGTAAGAGCCTATTGGACAGCAAACGTTAAGCAGACGTGTGTGCAGGAATGCTGAGCGTGATTGCTACAATACATATACCATTACACCCCTTTTTTGTCTCGTGTTTTTTTTTTTTTACAAAAAGGTAACGAGGCGTATACTTAATTTCCTTGAGGAGTAATGCGTGAATTGACATCCTTACTAAGCTCTCGCCAATTCGGGTACGCTTACGGACAATGCGAAGGAGATGAGTAAGATGATGGCGAATTTTAGTAGTGCTTGTGACATTCACCTCATCAGATAATTCGTGAATATGCTGCCACTTTAGGCGGCCGAGAGTCCTAGACGTATGCGGTAATCCGTCACTTCACAGAGAATAAGTTCCGGTGTTATCATTGTTAGAGAGGCATTGCTATATAAAGGAGTTGAGACTTGTCGGCAGCTTTGGACAGACCTCCTCTGACACCGTCGGAAGCAAATGCGGAAAGGCTCCTCCACCACCCCAGAGTAGTGACAAGTTTTCGATGGTTTATGGCTGTCCATGTAGAAGGTACCTTTCAAGTTTACAGCCGCGGCCGAGATCGAAAACACGTCTTTGAGGTCAGCAGCCGCGCGCCAGAACCAATGAGCTACCACGGCGGCTAAAATCTCTTCCCTTCGTGCTCCTCATCGAATTCCTACAGTTGCTTTATTGACCTACGCCGAATCAGCGTCACGGTATAGTGAATCCATTCTTGTTACCGACCCTCTCACCTATATCGAAGCGGCAATTTGCTGCTTCCAACTAGACAGCCCGCCCTACGAAGGGAAACGAATTAACGAACAGTACCGGTCCCTCCTCCCTGAGCGAGGTATCCCAGGATTGATGACCGTCCACGGTCGTCGCCGCATGGTCGTCAGTCCTGACGCTTCGGCATTTTCTTGCCCGCATCTGCTGTTTCTTTTTCTCCTCCCAACTCGTATCTGAATGCATAAGCAACCGCTCAGCGTCCGAACGCGACCCCTCGTTCCCCTTCCCCCGCTGTCGCTCGCTGTCATGTATGTGCCGTCGATCTAACTCCGCTAACAAGGTTAAGCCACGCAGATCAAAAGGCAAGAACCGCGTGTTCTCCGTAAAACTCGAAGCCTCTTCTTTCCCTGCACATCCTCAAAAAAATACCCTCTGTAGGCCTGCCACTGTTCGTGCTTATCGACAATGAAGCCACGTTTTTAGCGGTGCTAAAAAAACTGTCGGTCGTGACGGAAACTGAGGAGCGTTTACGAACATCCTTATACCTTGTATATTATGCGCATTGATGGTTTGTTCATCCTTAGGCTTTTATGCGAACGGGTTTTGTACGAGGTGTCCTGTGTGTATGTAAGCAATTCTCACACCAAGGAAATCGTTCCATCAGGAAGCTGTCCTATACGGAATGGGGCGGGCAGCAATATGTCGGAGGTTCAAAGAGGCGATCACGTGGCGTCCGTGCTCTCTTGCACCTCTTGCACTTCAGCGGGCAGAGTGTCTCGGGTTCTTCTCCGCAGGAAGTGCGGGGAACAACGTAAAAATAGTGGGATGTGGGTGCCCTCGAACCTTATAACTACAGACTTTGTCTCCCAGAAAGGCGTAAGATGGTCGCATGTCGCGATTTTACGCTTTATAACAGATGGTAGTCGAGAGGCTTGTTTACACAAGATTGCTTTATTGGCTGTCATTTTGCCCTTTCCGCGCTCGCATCCGTATTCTCAGCCCTTCCCATTGTTTTCTTGTTGCTCGTTTGCCTCGAAGTCAGCGTCGCTTTTACACTCTGAAAACAAATCAGACTTCGTTTTTACGACTGCATTATTGGACAATAGCATGCCTAAAAGATGGCAAAATTCATCTTTTCAGAAACGTCATAAATATCCTATATAAAAGGAATAAATGCTTGTTTTGGCACTCTGTTGGGACCTCGCGATATCGAGAAGTTGCGACTGGTCGGAAGGGGCTGAAAGACTAGCTCCCTGAGAATAGCTAGAAACTGCATTAGACAGATAGAATCAGCATCCACATCTTAGTAGTCATTTTTTTAGAATTATTTGGTGCTATACACTTTAACAACGTAATATTTTAGTTCAGTAAACCATCAGGGTGTTTCATAGCGGTATTAAAAAACACCTGTGGTAATGTCTACGCTTCGCACCTCAGAGGTCGTCTTTCAATATGCTCTCCGCCTTTATAAACTCCAGAAATTCTGTCGGCGAGGCCGGCGAAAGTATGAACGACAAAGGTTATTAATTTCTTCTTAACCTGGAATAATTTCCAGTTGCCCTAGAATTTGTAATCTTGCTTGATGCTTTCAAAACATTCTTCTGAAATGTGCAAATCTATACGTCTACGAACGATGGAATAAATTCTGGATAGGCATTTATACCATATGGATTTCAACCTTGAGCCCGGCTCGGTGAATGGCGCAGGTTACTATTCTATTCTCTTTTTAACTGCATTGGCTTTTTGTTCCCCACGAAATCTCCAACAGTGAATTGTCTTGGGAGGCGTCGAATGAGTGGAAACGAGGTAATGCAGTACCCTCACCCACAACAGTACTCTCATTCTCAGAAGTAGTGCTATGCTATAAGTGCAGAAATGCAGTCGCACCCTTAGCCTGCTCTTTCGAAGCTTGAACGAAGCGCCTTGTTTTCCTGTTCGCCGTAAAAGTTGCCGTCGGGTGGAAAGCGTTATCGTAAACGGCGGAAAACGGCTTAAATTGCCTCTCGGACACTCTATCAATGTCTCTGCAGTGGTTATAAGTAGTTATTTGCAACAACGCGACGCTAGCTCCTGTTACAGAGGCCCTTTTAGGAGCACCGCACAAGTTAAGGAAATGGGTGAGGAAGGTACAAAAGAGGCTGAGATATAAGGAACAAATAAGCTATGCTTGCTCTTGATTTCACTTGATATTGACGACTTACAACCATCAAGATTGCTGGTTCTTATTTTTATGAGGGTAGAGAATTGGTTTGGTTTATCGTGGTTTAACGTGCCAAAGCAACTCAGGCTATGAGGGACGCCGTAGTGGAGGGCTCCGGAAATTTCGACCACCTGGGGTTCTTTAACGTGCACTGCCATCGCACAGTACCTTCAAGGGCGTGTGCAGCTGTTTATAGGCCACAACATCACAGTACTCAACAAAGGTGCAACGAACACGCAATGCATTTGTAAGAATAACATCACATTACGTTAGTGATCGTAAGCCCCGTACGGATCCTTGTTGAGGGTAGTTTGCTTTCTTGCTTCATCAGGGCTTCTCTCCTCTTCTGTATCAAAAATCTGAGCCTGTAAAACAAAGGCATCGAATGAATTTACTATAGTTCCTAACACGAAACAGGAGGCGGTGGTAGTATTTTTTTTTTCCGGTACGAAAAAATTCTGACCTTCCCTTTACAGTTTACCTTTCTTTTCAACGTTAAGCAGATCTGTAGTCCGTTTCTCCTCCTCAGAAAAAATGAGCAAAATAAGCATTCTGTGTTGCAAAGCGGCAGCCTTTCATAACTGCAGCCCATAGTAATACAGGCTGCTTAACTGAGTGGCCTAAATGATGCTACAAGGAAAACTTGGGACTAATACTGAAACTTTTCATTGGGTGAGTTGATGCATGTGGATCTTGTGAAAAGGTTCAGCGCAGACAGACCACGACAAAGGCGGCAGATATATTCAAGCGCTAAGTCGCAAAAATATTTGGCGGCTTCTCTGTGTATGTCGTCATTGTCGCGGTCCTTGTCTGTTGCGGTAAAGCTTTAATAACAATCTAATTGAAATCAAATCAAAGTCAGCGTGGCCAAGGCATCCAGTTCGAGAAGGCAATATAAGCGATGGTCCTTCCGGTAACGGAATGTATTCCCATAGACGGAAAATCCAGCACGAGACGCCGCATGGCCTGGTGGGCGTACGAGATCAGGAAATTTTCGATTACAGCGACGGAGCAGCTGGCACAGCATAGTAATAATTTACGAGTACGGAAGACGTATTTGCTCTGCAATTGTTACAGTTGGGCTGTTTATGATGTTGAAGTCATAATAAAGGCTTGTGCGTGTGATAGCGTGCACGTGTGTATTATTCGGTACCAACCACGAAAATGCATACCTGCATTTCTTTTGTCCCGTAACTTGACGTCAAATTCTTTTTCGCCCTTACTTCTATCAATGCTATAATTAACCATCCTTCCGGAAGGCATAGTTTAAAATCTAGAAAGTGTGGAGCGGAAAATAATCTACGATGCCAAATAATATCGGCTACGCAGAGGTTAGCACGTTCAATGGTTTTCGCCATCTTGGTGTGCAAATCAAATTGTTTATTTGGCTAACCTGTGCACGCAAACAGAATACAGTTTAAACCTGTTTTAACGAAGTACTGAACAGGCTCTATTTATGCCGTTAAATTTAGAAATTCGTATAATCAAGAGGGACATTTTTGGTTCTTCTAAATCCAAAATTGTAACGAAGCTACACCCAATAAGACACCGCGGCATCGTATTTGCCGCTACCCGCGCCTACGAGTCCGGAACAACACATCTAGGTGTTCTAGAGGGAAATGCGAATTTATTTTTCCGTTAAGAAACCCGTGATCTGCTGCATGCGCTTCACCAGGAGTGGGTGTAGACGCTTCTCGGAGCACACAGACGCTTTCATGGCATCCTCAGCTCCCTCGTGGGCCCCAGCAAACCACTGAGAGGTCGACGGCGACCATCACCTTGCTTGCTGTGAACATCGAAGCTTCGGCGTTTTCTGCATCGTCCACATGTTCCTACTGCTCT